>NC_088983.1:62861752-63121206 GCF_963932015.1 Anas acuta
TAGGATTGAAAACATTTAGTACATCGCAGAGAGGAACTTAAAATATGCTCACTTACTTCAACCAGCTTCCAGCATTCTTGCTCAAAATAAATGCACAACAGATATAAAGTTTCAGTGTAACAGCGATTATCTTTTTCTGCAATGTTTGTTTGTCTGTTCCCTTTCCAGAACATTAATGTTCATCTGTATGTAACCTAGGCTTAGGACAGGAGCTAGTAGGGTAAGACCACAAAGGACACTCACTGCTCTTGATGTGTTCATGCAGCTGATAAGTTCCCCTGATGAAGAGGAAGCAGAACTGGTGTCCACCACAATGATCATCACTTCTCAGCATGTTCCTGATGCAGCTGCAAGAGGCGAGGCAAAGAGGATGCCCCCTAAGCAGCCTCCTGGGGAGGCCAGGCCCTAAGGAGCAGACCGACTTTACGACACCCTCATTTTGCTCTAAAGTTTTTGCTGTTGGACACAAAGCCCCGTGTGTTCAGTCCACATGCACAGTGAAAAGATTTTTACAGTAAAAGTTCAGATATTTTCTATAAGTTCACTGAAGTTTAGTAAAGTGTTTTTTTTTCCTCATTGCTAGGAATGCGTCACTTGAGCTGGAAAACTTCCTGGCAAAGAGCAAGTGTTTAACAGAGAACTCAGACCAAGCAGAGAGATCCAGAACTCCTTTCTCAGAAAGCCTTACACCTTCACCATGACTCCTAGGGCTTTGCACGTGCCTGCAACTACATGCCCCAGAACCAAACTTTAGTTTAAAAAGGCAAAAGATTTTTTCCTGAGTTTGAACTTTAGCTTTATTTTGAAACCTTCCTCTTTTTTTTTTTTTTCCTGACTAATGGAGCTCATGAAGGAACACCTCCCTCAGGCCAAAAGCATGGAAGATGCTTGTGATGATCTGCCAAGATTTTAACAAGGGCGTCCTCAGCACCTCGAAGTTGCACGTCAGTGGAATGCGGCCCATATTAATAATACTTTAACTTCTCTCAACACGCTCAGAGACAGTCTTGATGCCAACCCACAGGTCCTGACGGCAGAATGACAGCATCCTCACAGGCTATTAACCCAAAACACAAACGTTTGCATTTTTTTGCTAATCCCCTCTAGTGCTTGGTATTTCAGAATCTTTCCTCATAGCTGCACTCACAAGACTATGAAGTTGAAATTACTTATTTTAGCCTGAAAGAGACTAGCTGCACGCTGGCGTTAATTTTGAGAACTGTCACTTGTTTATTACCATAGCACTGTTGGTATATAGCAAACATATTGGATTTAAAAATGAAATACTTCAGGAAACGGCTCAGACACATGCAAAACCTCTCCAAGAAAGAATATTTCTGGGGTGTAGGTGGGATTCATTCACAATATGCCCAGTGAGTGTTTCTCTGCATCTCCAGGAGTTAGCCCAGTAGGTACGAACCCTGCTCTTCCTCCCTTACCCCTGTCCTGGGGCAAGCCCAGGAGTGCGGCATCACTTCACCCAGCACTACAGAAGTATCAGCCTCTTTCCAAATATTGTACTAACATTCAAGCTGCAGGAGTGCAGACTGATTCTGCAGAAATTGGTCCAAGTCCTACAGTCTTTTCTAAGGCAGAAGCCACTCTGGAACAAGGGAGATTAAGAACATCTTCATTTGAATATATTCTTTTAAATTACTTAATCAGAAAGAAAATTATGGAGAATGGGGATTTAAAACAATTATGTAACCAAGCCAATTTTATGCTGGTCTTATCGGAAGATGTCGCAACAAGACACTTTGTGCATTGTGTACATTTCCAAAATGATGAAACCAGAGGACAGAACAAATGAAACCGAAAACCCAGGCTATCTGTTTCATGTAGTTTCTACAGTTTGGGAAATCAAGCACAAAACAAAACCCTAAAACTTCTCCCTGCTCCCAAAGTGGGGAAAGAAGTGCCCTTAAGTGCCATTATAAGACTACCATTTAGCATTACTTCTTCATCTCAGGTTTGTTAAGAAACCACAGTGGTGACCCTCCTTACGCCTAGAGAAGAAAACTGACATAAGAAAGTGAAGAAAATACCAATAATACTGAGAGAAAGAACAGCAAGAAAGTAAGTTTAGTATTACAGACTTGTTGCCAAAGTGGAGGCAGATCTTTCCTTCATGACATGACACAGACCTTACTCTTGGGCTAGGTGTGCTATACAGGAAAGAGCCGGGATCCCCCCCAGCTGCTCTACTGGTCTCTGTCTGGCTAATCTCCACCAGAAACATATTTGCCAGCCCCCTCCCTCTTCCGACCATTGTAAGCGTCAAGGTTAAAGATCGAAATCTGAAAACAAAACATGCTGAAAGACTTGTCTTCTCTGAAAGCGAGAAGAAAGCATGTCTAACTATTCAGACTGCATGCTTCTCAGTACGAGTGTGCCGGATTATCGGAGTTCGTATGATAGCTTTCATCAGGGGATCACACAACACAGTGCAGACAAGCAACGTGTTAACTCTGTAAGGCAGGGATAAATCAAGATTTGCTGTATTTCACTGAGCAGGAGAGTGAAGAGCTGAGAAATGTAGGGATTCACACAGTGTTACATAGAAGCAAGCAGTACTGTGAAGGGAACCACTGACCAAAATAACATGCATGCATAGAAAAAAGTCCAAACTCCACAGTTTGTCTAATTCTCATGGGATTTTTGACTTAAGATTTCATCAGGTCAAATAAAGCATGGCCTACTCAAGAAAAAAAGATATATGTATATACATATATGTATACACACATATAAATTTATTTATCATATAACCTTTATGTGACCTTGACAAAACATTTTTTTTTTTTTTAAACTGCCTTTTAAGGGTGGGGAAAAAGGGCATAAAGACTCAGGTAAGCATAAAATACTACAATCCCTCCAGCTTCAATCTGCTCCACTTGCAAACAATATCAGTACTTACCTGTTTCAGCACTTTATATACTAATTTTATAGGCATATAATTTATATATACTTTTCTGTTGTGGAATGAGAATAATCTTGGGCACAGCATGAAGACGAATTTCACATCAGAGGATAATTATCCTGCCATAGTCACACATTAAGGAGTAGCTACTCTAGTGTACACTGGGAGCATTCTGTCTAGGAAAAGGCACGCACCACTCCAAGTTGAAGATACTGTGAGGGCAGACACCCAGGCACAGAAGGACCCGCAGTCACCATGCACCCTGTAACCACAGGGCTGTGCAGCCTGCTCAGAAAGCTCCTGAACAGTAGCGTTACCCTTTCTTTTCTAGGCTGTAAAGGAGTGGGAGAGATGCAAGAGCAGGTTTTGATGTTGGTTCTAGGAATATAGCAAGATAAAAGCCATGTCTATGCAATAGTGCTGAACAAAAATAAGCTAGGCATCTCACAAAGTCATCCAACACGTCTATTAACACTCCTAGTAAGTGACAGCTTTTACCTTTTGCAGCTACCGACACCAGTAACCGTTATGAATTTAGTGATTCAACATTTCAGCAAAGAGTAAAGAAGATTACAGTCTCTGCAAGGGACAAAAAAACAGGAAATCTGATCCCTAAAGCAATCCTTCCCATAACTCAAAACTTGACAGAATGTACTTAAAAATCTAGCAGGGACCCGCATTCAAGCTTTGGAGAAGTTATGGGAACTGCAGCCCTCTCATTTAGAGCAGACATACATCTTAGGAGATTCATTCTTCTTGAAGAGAAAATGTTTAAAATGCTTTAAATTATGTAAGCTTCAAACTAGCAGGCGTTGTGATGCTTTGTGCAGAAGACTAGATTCTCACTCATTTCCCAATAGGCTTGATGATTACAGCCAAGAGCACACAGAGGCCAAAGAGATGCCTCCCACAAACTTGTAAGAACCCTCCTTGCTTTTTTAAACCTGCGAAGACCTTTGGTCCAAAGCTTTGCAGCGTGGAGTTCCCAGAAATGTGAACATGCAATGAAAAATAATCCCTAAAGAGCTAGCCTCATTAGTAACCTGCTTCTTTCTACTTAAAAGTTGGTTCGTCTAGAAAGCCCGAATCTCAAACCCAGGAAACTATGAGCATGAAATCGTAATGCCCAGAAAGGCACAGGCAGAGCTCCCAGTGATTTCTCACAGTCAGTTCTCAAGTTACAGAAGTGAGATCTGGATTTGAGTCGCATCAACCAAACCCACATATCTAAATCCCGAGGTATCTTCAATGGCTAGACCCAACTCTTATGACCCTCAACTTCTTCCATTAGCACGGACACGTGAGCATTTGAAGGATGAAATATTGCTCTCGGTCTACTTGTGTGACAAAACACACACACACACACACTCGAAAGGTCAGAGACTGGGAGTTCATTCCGTGCTTTTATCATACTTTAGGAGACATGGGTGGATGGAGGACTAACTGCTGCCAATAGAAACATTGTTTTCTATTCACAAGGACATGCAGCAGCAAAACCAAAATTACTCAAAACAAATAGTACTGAAATTACTCAGGTCAAGGACAGTGGAGCCAAGAACACCCAAGAAGGGTGGGACGCAGGTACCTTACATCATCTTGACATTTTTAAGGAACTTTTCAGTGTCTATCTTTGCTGTTTTTATTTAAAAAGTCAGTTGTGCGACAAAAATCTCTCCCTTTTCTCCTGCTCTTGTATTATTTGAACAGGTCGGTCAATATCTCTGATTATACAAAGAGATGATCTTCTTACTGAGGTGGGCTCCATAAAACCTGGCTGCTGGAGAAGTGCAGAAGGAGAGCTGCTTACAGCAGGTGCAAGTGCACCCACTGCACCAAAAGAGTGGGCTTCATCCACCCATCCGGCCAACAAAAGAACTGGACTTTTAGTTTTAAGGTAGCTATAAGTGGTTGAGCCATGAATGTTGAACCAAGAGTTAGCCCAAGCATAGCTGTGCCTCTTACGTTGCAATGCAGTGTATGTACAGATGGACAAGCCAGTTTCAAACTACCATCCCAAGCAATCACACAGAAACCATCCCAGTTGAGGTCCTAAAATTTACTGATTTCTGGGCAGGTTTTTCAAGCTGCAGCGAACCTCTGGCTGCTGCTAGCACAGGGCTACAAAAACAGAGCTACAAACCCCCTGGGGATTACAGGTTAGTTCTCCTGTTCTGGCAGCAAATAATTGGTTGGATTACGTAACTGGATGAGAATCCAGCCCTGCTAAAGCCCATTTAAGGAGCAGACGAGTGGCACTACACACCCGGTCGCACACTCCTCTGCCACAGCAGCCCCGTGGCATGGTGCTGCTCACCCTGTCGCCAGACAGGCGTCACCTGGGTCCCCAACAAGGAAACACCAACCATCCTCCTGTGTAACCCACCAATGCCGTATCGCCCTTGCCCCTTGCTTGGGCACGTGTAAAATGTTTATGGGGCGGTAAGAGCACAAACGATTTTGTGTGTCAACTCCTCTGGGGCTGCTAGCCCCTCTCCAGCGCTGGTGTCTTGTACCCTGGGGGGCCTCCAGCCCGGTGAGTGTGGCTACCCCTCTCCTCCCAACAGTTTGCTGCAAAGCATACCCAAGCCAGCCAGTTCACAATCCCAGATTAGAAAGTGTCACCAGTTAACATCACCTGATGGTATTGTTTAGCTAAGATTTTTTTTTAAAGCCATGTTTATAGCAGTCATTTCGATAGAATAATCACAGCACTTAGTGTTGGCTTTCATCTCCCTCATGTGACTCACTCCTTCCATTTTCTAGCGCTCAGCTCTGATTGCTGTAGTGGTTCAGCTATCTGCACTAGTGCTAGAAACAAGCTTGTGCCACCAGGCTTAGATCTGGATCAGAAATGCTGGAGTCCGTGGGAGTTCGGATCAGGAGGTTTTAATCACTCTGCCACAGGGAGGCTGACTTATCTCTGCAGCTGGCTCTGCTGTGTGTCTGCTGGCTCAGAGGGGACAGGGGCAATCTGGGGCTTAAAAGGGGCAAGATTGATTTGGCTTCGGTCTCATCTCTAACTATGTGTTTAGAGATATCTTTATTTTACGGATACATATAGCTCTTAACACATACATTTAGAGACGTCTTTATTTATAAATACACACAGGATTTTGAAAGTTTCCCTTCTCAGCAGGGAAGAAGACACCTTATTTCGGAAATACCGAAAAGTTCTAGAGGAGTCAGAGAGAAACGTCCCCGCCTCCCTGCCCTGAAAGCAGTGACAGCCTGGTTGCGGAGGGATTTCCCGGGCACCAGGGGTGGCAGTGGTGCAGACTGGAGGCAGTCGCAGCCCTGTGACAACAGTGCCCCTGGCCCAGCCCTGGCAGGGAGGACAACCAAGTGGCTGTGCCTCCTGGCCCCAGTATGAGGCAGCTGGCAAAGGGCTCCCAAAGGCTGCGAAGGGAGCTGCACTGAGCAACGTGTGGGGTGTGTGTGTTAATTTCAGTTCCCTGTGGCGTTCCATCATTTTACATATTTTTGCATGAACCGGTGTAAAACCTTCTGGCTTCTCCAAGCAGCGTTAGAAGCATAGCTAAACATACAGATTTCCAGCAACTGTCCTTCAGTTCACATTCTTGACAGTTTTCAAGAAAAACTGTCCATACACGATTTGCCAATTTTTATGGAATTTTGGCTCAAGTATTTTTAACTACTTAATGTATATCACATTTATTATCATCATCAGTGGAAAATATTATCTTCTCAGATTCCCGTATACTGTAAGCACTGGGAATATAATTAATTCATCCCACAGTTTTACAAATATGTGAAGCCATTACAAATACATCATTGAGTGCATTTTCTCAAATTCCTATGCAGTTTGCAGCTTGGTTTCTGGCAGCACCAATATCCTTCTGCTGATGATCATATTGCCCTTCAGCCCTCGAATACTTCCTGGAACAAACCTATTGATTAATTCTCGTGACTTACTAACTCATATGGCAATAGGGAACTATTTGTATTGTTGCCCCTCATATATGCACACGTTTTCACTTCACATTTGATGCATCTCTCAAGCAGCCCTACGGTTTGATGCTATCCATCATCCCATTGCAGCTCCAACACTTCTGTTACCAAAAATTCCATTAAGCACTAGGGGTCAGTCAACTGTGTAAGAAACATAAAGCAATTTACTAAAATACACACTTAATGAGGCTTCAGGGAGAGAAAGGATCCCATGTGCACGTAACAATTTTAGGAATCAGACCTAAACCTGTAGTGGATAAAGTCTAAACTATGATCAGTCTCTCACAAACCCCTCAATATAACCCCATGCCTGGATTCTGTCAGCAGACCATATAATCTACACTGTATCATCTTTTAGGGCATATCTGTAGCAGTGATTTACCATGCATTGATCAGAGAAACTTTCCACTTCAAACAAACAAACATAACTTACTTCCTATTTCCCCAAACGCTGCTTGTGAATCCAAATTTTGTTGCTGCTACCTGTGAGTCTTCTAGCAGGTGTGCACAAGGGAGGGGGAAAGCAGTTTTCTTCCTAGTAAGTAAAGCTAGACTTTGGTGCCAGCTTGCTGGCAACCCCCGGTTTTCCAAAAATCTGTGTCATTTATTAGCAGACCTGTCGCCATGCTGTCACCATGCCACTGCCAACAGGAGCTCACCTCACAGAGTGCTGTTGGGACCTCCTTTGGAATATCTGGTTTTGAGGATCTCTGATCACTGTGTTGCATTCCCCATCTTGCCTGGTCAAACATTCATGGCATGTGCCCCTGTCCCATGCGGGGTAACCCCCAATCTCAGTAAGTTCAGCCAGAGAAGAGACAGTCTGAAGACCACGGTGCTGGTCAGTGAAACAAGATGCACCCCAGAGCTAAAGGTGGGAGTGCTTCTACTGTGTCACAGCTCCTCTTGCCCTTACAGCGCTATCACTAGGGAAACCTGGTTCCAGGTACACTGTAAGGGCTGCTGTATTCATAAACGTGATCATCACCTTTTCTTCCCCAAAGGAAAAAAATGGCAGCATCTCTCACTCCAAGTAGTCACTATGCTGGAAAAAGCACTCACTTAGCAATGGGTGAGAATGACTGCTTCACTTGCTCAGCCCTACCACACGTGATCTGGATGCTTGCACCATCTTCCTTTGGACACTGTCTTCACCTCTACCCTAAAAGGTCACCTAACAGGGTTGCAGCACTGCACGTACTAACAAATCAGGAATACGTGCTCTAACCATAGTGGCAAAAGAGCTACTAAGGATTTTAAAAAAACACCCCCAAACCAAAAAACCAGCCAGAGATTGCAAAAATACAAATGATTCAAGGCACAACCTCTTTCTGGACTGTTGGGTCACTTAACATTGTTGTGCAATTCATGCTGACTGCAGTTGTTGGGAAAGGTAAAAGAACCAAGAAAGAGCAACCTTGAGGAAATCTAAATTAGGGGAGAGAATTGCACAGCAGTGCAGTTCTCTCAAAGTGACTCATACCGATTGTACCATTTGGAGTGAGCGTTGTCCTTCCACTCCAGTGCAACAGCTACATCTGTCCGATAACTCCTGGAAAACAGATACCTGCTCAAGTAAGGACAGCCAGTGTCAGCACGCATACAGATATCACCTTGCCTTTGCATGCACCATTGTTTTCCTTTGCCACAACATGCTCTGTAAGAACAGACACAGACATTAGCCTGCTTTGCATTGAGTTTTTCTAAACTCCTCGTCCCAAGGTAGACTGATATCTCCCATTCTTCAGGGGCAGAGGATTTTGAAAGTGTCCTGCTGTCTCCAAGACTGGGAAGAACCAGAAAGCTGAAACAAAGGGGGAAGGGGGAGCAACCCAAGCTCTTTGTTCCAGTTGGCATGAAAGCATCATTCTTACAATAGCTCATTTTTTCCTTCCCCCCAACAGCTGACATCTCATGGCAACTAAGGACAGGGCTGCTATTGTCGTTAAGCAAATACTCATCCAATCTACGTAGGAAAAAGAAGAGCTCCAGAGATGACGACACGTTCAAAATGCTCACAAGAATATCCCAGGAGGCGAATAAAGAGACACAGCAGTGGAGGAAAGGGTTCCTGAAGTGAAACAGGGGAGAGAGAAGTAGCCTTGCAGATGCAGCTGCTACAGAGGTTGAAGAGTCAGCAGCAAGTTCCAGCCCAGGCACTCGGATGCTAGGAGTCTGCCACAGCCTGCACACTGCAGCCCGGGCATCCTCTGCATGCCCCTGCTTCTATAACCACCTTCTTCCGAGTATGCTGCACGCTGCTGTCTGGTCTGCTGTCATGCATTTCTGCACGAGGCGAGGGTAAAGAGCATTCTGGGCACTTTGAGAGCCCTTAATGCCATCTCCCTAGGAGCAGGATAGCTTATCCCTAGCATTCAGTAATCAATGTGCATTGAGGACAAACACTTATGAACTTTCACAAATAATTTCTTTATAAAAAACACCAAAGCCAAGCAAGCAAACAACTCACCACACACCCACACAAAATGTGTTTATTATTAGAAATCTTCTCTTTTTGTACAAAGCATGAACCCTCCCCCATATAAAGCATTTCTGCATGTTCACCACTCCAGCCACACACTTCAGGGGAGGACGGAGGCTATACATCACAACATTAACATGTGGGATGAGTTCCAAACAAAGCACAACACACATTTTTCCATGAGCAGTCCTAATCCTCAAAGCAGGAGCATGAGTGACTGTAGTCCAGTCATAGCAACATTTGCTCGGTGTTTTGAGCTACTATAGGATAAGTCTGCCTTCAGGGTCTGCCAGCCTTGGCACCCCATATAGTGCATATGGCTGCAGCTCTTTCTTTCACAAAATGTTGTGTAGAGGAGCTTGTGCAGTTGCTGTAAATGTTGATGGTGACTTCCCTGACACAAAGGCAAAAAGCAAACAAGCTTTTCTCTCCTCTGCAGTAGCAGTGGGGGACACAGCCAGAGGTATTGCAAGGGCAAGAGCTGCACACATGGGTGTACGAACCTGAGCATGGCACAAGGGACTTTTTAGGATCTTTGTGCTTTAATATAGGCATACATAAAAACTCTCACAGCAATTGCAGGCTTGGTGGGTCCTTCTTTGTGGAGTTATTCCCAGGGCTTCAAGCATAAGCAACCACATCATCCAAATCAAACAACCTGGGGACTTACATATGCACAGACTTGCAAGTACCTTTTATGTATTGCTCAGCCTAAAACATCTTCATGGAAGCCACACGTAGCTCCTATGCAACAGCCAAGCAGCTGCTCTACCCAGCACAATCAGCAAACAACTTGCGGGTTGTTTAAGGATGGAGGTGCGTGATGCTCTTGCTGTCAAAGGGAGAACTGCCTTCGTGTAACGAATCCCCTGCTGTCCCTTCAAACAACTTCTGTACATGCTCTGAAGAGGACTTTGATCATGGGGGATTTGACCTTAATTTGGAATATCAGATCTGTGAAACTAACCTGCTACCAGTCATCACTGGTTGCCCAAGACAGACCACACTCCACTGAGCAAGGCTGTCCTGTCAGGGGGCAGTCTGTGTGCCTGGTGTCAGGCTCCTCCTTGGCTGCCCTTATTGCCCTGGTCCTGAAAACTTTGCATGACTTCAGACATGTTTGCAACAGCCTGTTTATATTCATCACCATCAACATCTCAGTGCTTGCCAATGTTTTGAAACTGGTGCTGGCTAGGTTGCAAAAAAAAAAAAAAAAAAAAAAAAAAAAGAGATGGATGTGAGATAAGAAGAACCATGGGAATTTAAATTTCACTCCAAGCCTCAATCATCTTCAGCTGGATGCCACAATGCACAGCATGTGAAGCCTCAGGATCTTACATAGCAGTGGTACAGTACTGCATCTTGGGAAGCCTGCTAAAGAGCTCAGCACTTGTTTGGAAACACTGCAGTGCCAGCCAGTTGTAGAGATACACACCTAAAGCTACTTAGCCTGTAGAATGACCCAGTATCGACTGCACAATGTTTATGGATATATAGTTCAACTACATAAAACCACTGCATGTATCATCTTACTAGTATTGTGGACTCACCCTTAAGCAAACCATTTGCTGCACACATTTGTGCTCTGCCAACAATGAAGTGGGACATGCAGTGCCGCAAGACAACACAGACACAGAGAATTGCTATTATGATGCTGGCCCTCAGCAATGCTTTTACAAAAGCAGCAAATAAACGACCTTTTTCAATGTGATAGATTCCTTCCCAGAACATTGTGGTTTGGTTCTCTTATCAATCTGAAAACCCTACTAAAGAGTTTTGAGCTTCTCTGATTGTGAAATACCTAAGAAGCCAAAGCAGACAGGCACTGTGCAGATAAACAATCTCAGTACAACAGCAGCTGCAGAAGGGCAGTAAACATGCATTTTGGCCTTCTGCAGCTAAACACTGTAAGTCAAAAACAAGAAAGCATCCATGATTAGGGCAATTTATAGCCTAAAATAAACCTGAAGATTGATGAAGAGCACGAGACCAAGAGAAACTATTCCTTCCATTTCACCAGTTTTGTAATCGCTTTGGAACGAGGAGAAGAATTTAAGAGATTAGGAGAAAGTCATTCTTCATTCCCCATGGGTCTGATCCAGAGCTTATTGAAGTCAATGAAATGACTCCCACTGCAGCTCCACTGGATTTTTTGATCAGGACACAGGAGATGATTACTAAAGTAGCTGTGCAAGGAGAACCAAGTTTGTTTCAGAAACAAACAAACAATCATTTTCCTTTAAGGTAATTACAGACCCTATGAGACAGCAAAAACTCAGTGTATATAGTCTCTTCACTCAAGGACGAATTGTTATGAATAGCATTAATTTAAGAAAATAGGAATTGCATTTAATAATTTTTCTACCCACTTACTGTTATCACACGCAGGATGACTAGAGGTGACAATAGAAAATTGCATTCCATTCCTTCCCTCCACCCTGCTAAACCATAAACAAAGTGTTATCAAATGTGCAATTTGAGCTCATTGTTTCCTCTGATTTTTGTGTAGCTCTTTTACAACAGTGAGGAGAACCTTCTAATGTGAAAAGCTGAAGTATATGACAACGACTGGAGAATTCATATGCAGATTTGTCTTAAATTGCTTTTAATTCATCATTTACAGTTGTTTGGCTTGTGAGTCAATGATGACTCTAATTTGGAGTTTCCCCTGAAATTCTGCCTTTACAAGCAAATTCTTCCAGGACTCTGTCCAGAAGTGGAAAATTTATGCTTCTTGGAATCGTTATTATCTTTTGGGTCACACTTTTTTTTTTTTTTTTTTTTGCTTCTGATATGAACATTCTGAAACAAAGGCCCAGTCAAGAACAGTACTGGTTTCTCAGCTTCCATTGTGGTAAAAATGGAATGTTCTGCTTTAAGGAAAACAAAACCATGAAAACATAATCAAAAGAACCCCCCAGAGCAATACCTTATGCAATGAAGCAATTCCAGGTGACTTCACTGGGTCAGTAGTTGCCTGCGCTGTGAAGGTCCTCTACCAACATTCCTGTTTTTAACCTTTCTGAGGCTGAATTTCCTTTTTCATGTTTGTCTCAGTATACTTAGCTAACCCACCTAAAAATTTAAGGAAAGAGTCAGCAAGCAGAGAGGAATTTAAAAACTGCACCTTTTACAATGAAAAGAACAACAGAATGATAAGAGGTAGCTAGTTATGTTCACATGGGCAGTGAAGGCAACCTGTGGGGCTGATGCTTCCAGGGCAGCGCCCAGAGAACAGCACCACAACAGTGCTGTGCTCGGCCAGGGATTACAGTGAAGTTGTAAACAGAATCCCATCCCCTGCAACAGAAAGATATGGCCTCTACAGAGCTACTGCTTTCTCATATCTATGAGCAACT
This sequence comes from Anas acuta, assembly GCF_963932015.1. NCBI lineage: Eukaryota > Metazoa > Chordata > Aves > Anseriformes > Anatidae > Anas > Anas acuta. Next base: position 62,874,480 of record NC_088983.1, read on the forward strand.
TTTGATTCTCCTTCCTCAGATCTTGAATATATAGATATAGAACAAGTCCTGTGGCCCGTCACAGATATTTTTGTTTAGTGGTCAGGAAGGTTGACTACCCCTTGACTAAGAAGCTGGCATGTTTGGATTCTCAAACCTTTAAATAGCCACTGCCCATTTAAAATGGTCTAAAGGACTTTGCTTTGTGTCCTTGTCTCAGCAGGTCGCCAGTAAGCCAGAACCAACCTATTAGTTTTTGTCACCGTAGACCTGCTGTAAAAATCAGATCACTGCAATGTGGTTTTGTCTCTCTTCCCATCTCTTCCTCTAACATCAAACTGGCTATCCTCCAATTGCTTCATTTTCATTCTGCTGTACTTAAGCCAAACTTTAGTCTCTTTGGTGTTTCCACCATGTTTCCCATCTCTGATAGTACCTACAAAGCGGCTTTTCCATTTCTGTACCAAAATGACAAAATGAGAATGATATGATATTCTCAAGGTATGAGACAGAAGCAATTTTTAATTTAGAACATTTTGATGATTTTTTTTTTTTTTTTAATTTATTTTGGAGACTAAACATTTGTCTTTGGACAGCTGAAACATTCAGATCCTCTTCCAGATAGGTCTAACCTTACCACAGAGGTATCATTACAACTTTGATTTTGATGTACTAACAGATACATTAATTTCTTTATAACAAACTGTTCATAATTATGAAACACAAATCATGCCCCATGTCTCTCCTCAAAACAGGCCTCAGAAATAGCAATGTTTATGGAAGGAGATCATTTAATAAGACCTATCTCATGAAGGCATCCTTCAGCAATTAAGAAAACAAACAAACAAAAGTATTCTCTTAAGAATTCTGTTAAGATAGAAGTAGCTTCTCTCAAATAGTGTAGCTAGGGACAATAAGCTGGAGCGTCATCTCTGGAGCTCTTTTAAAAACCTCTAAGGAAGACGAGGAAACCAGAAACATTTTGAGTCAGAATCTTACTTGCTCTTAATTCCTGGCTGTGCCTACGCCTTCCCATTCTATAGTGTTGTATATTTATGGTGCTGAAGCAAAAAAGAACATCCTATTTTTACTCAGTGCTACCAAGTCTGGTAATCATTCTGCTGAATCAGGGGGTTACCGTTCAACTCTGCATTTGATAGTAGACTGGCTTACATAGTCATTTTCAAACTGGGACAGGAACCACAAATGATTAGTGCCAAAGCAGCCATTATCCAGGAATGATAGTTTTGAGCTTGCAAGCCCATTTCAGTTATTTCTCAGGATTTGTGGAAGATTTTTCAACAGTTAAACTAAAAGTCAAAATAACGGTACATTTCTGTATTCCATGTGTCTGTTTTTTGTCAGTATATTTGCACACATTTAATTTCCCAGGACATACTGATTTGGAGAGACAGCAGACACTTGAGAAGGCTGAACTGAAACACAAACCAATCAGCATATTAAAGCAGAAGAAACTGCAGATGAGCCAAATTTGTACCGAAGCAATGAGCTGAGAGAGAAATAAAAAGGCAAAAATGCTAAAATTGCAGTGATATTACTGATTTATTTGATATGTTTTATGTTATTTTCATTTAATCTCTAATTATTTTTTTTGCTAAAGCACCTATACTTCTTGGGGAATGGGGCTGAAGAGGGGAACACCGAGCCTCCTGGGTAGAAATGGCAGGCTTGTTGAAGGGTCCCTCTCTAAACATGTACTTGTACAGGTTCCTCTTGGGAAGACACAGCACTCCCAAAGCAGGTGATCAAGGGTACTTCTGCTACAGCTTTTCAGCATTAGTTGCAATATTACTGCTAGTGGAGCTCTTTACTGGGCTTCCACACTGTCCTGATCTGATCTGCCCTGCTGTGATGTTTTTTGATTTAAAAAAAAGCAATTTCTAAATCAGAAACATGATGAAGAAAGAGGGACGTGTCATCAGTCTCCATGGCCTATTTGAACTTCGTACTAGTCTGAACAACACGCACTTGCCAGTAGGATTCCAGGAGAGCATGGAGGCTGCTTTATTTTGAAAATTGCTTGGGAATATACTTCTCAGCTGCTACACAGGAAACGGCCCATCCATTAAAATTACTTTCTTGAGACCAGATCTGAGGTATTTCATGAAGTCTAATGTTAATTATGTGAGATCAGGAAAGTATCTGTGTTTCTTTGAGATCCCACAGATGGACAAACGAAGGACAAACAAAATAAGTGCTGCAAAAGACAAACATAAACATGCCTGCAAACACAATTGTTCACTCTGCCTTGAATTACAAAACAGCATTTTTCACATGGCTAGAGTCTTAGGTCATAACAAGTGTCAGTGGAGAAGAATTCAGAGAGGCAAAGATGCAATATGCTAGCAATACGTCTGGTAGGACCTGGCTTTGGAAGTAACTTTTCTCAGTGAAAAGGCTTTAATAATAAGCAAGTGTATCAGATTTCTGCAAACACACTGTTAAGGTCGGCAGAGCAGCTGGCAGCAAGGCGAGTTTTGTGACCTGCTCCTGAACCCTTCAAACTCATTTCCTGTCAAACATCAGACCCAAGAGGACAAGCAAAAAGCTGTTAAGCTCTTTTCTAGAAGAGTCTGAGATTAGAATTCCAGTAATGGCTCAAATTCCTTTCCAGTTGTCCTGAACTGGCCACTTCCAGCGCTGAGGATTGCTATGCCGTATGGCAGCGCTGTCCTCCTCTGGGGGAAGGAGGGGAGAGCGGGGGTGGAAGGGAGGAGTGAGGCCACAGAAAATAAGATCCAGCTTTTCAGACAGCAAACAGGAGAGTCAGATGTGCTATTCATTTAAATAAATCAGAGCGACTTCCGGTGGATCACACCAGTTGGGGAGAATTGCTTAGCTTGTCCACGAGAGCAAAGGGAAGCCCGGACGCAACTTGCCTCTGCAGTCCCCTCTGCACATCAGGAGGGCCAAACAGGGGCTGGTCTCCTTGGAAAGACAGTGGGCAGGAGCTGGTGCATGCAGCCATAGCCAGCTACCCTTTCCCAGCAAGAGAGAAGAAAAAAGGAAGCGTCACGCTGCTCATTTCAGATCCTCAGGAAAAGAGCTGCTCTTTTTCACATCAGCAACCGTGAAAGCTCTTAGAGTGGGCAGATCAGAAAGGATGGTAGGAGCTGAGCATTTTTCTAAAGAGAAACACCCAACAGCTGATATTTCTTGCAGTATATGAATCATATAACTGCATGAATTTTGTGGAAACAACTCATAAGATTCCAGGTAATAACACTTCAGACTTTCCCTAGCTTCTGCCCCAAGCTGGATGCACCAGTTCAGAACACTTCAAAATAAATAAATAAAAAGCCTAGCAAGAGATCTATTTGCTTCTTCACAGAAGCCTTCCAGTTCTCCTGCACCAGCCAGAGAGTCTAAGTTCACAAGGAATTACAGCACCGGACCAAAGTTCTCAAATCCCCCTTTGGTTTATTTGGCAAGATCATTCTTGAGCCAGAAGATTAAATTGTGTAACGTATTTATAGACAGAAAGGTATAGTACAATGCCAGAAGATGTCCTTCATTTCATTTTAAGAAATCACAAGTATTTCTGCCCCCCCCACCTTTCCTCCCAATTTCAGTTCTGCCATCATCAACCTTCCTGTTAGCATCACAGAAACTACCATCTATGACAAGAAAAACAAAATTTTTATGAAATTTTGTTTTTCTGAAATTTTGTTTTTCTGCCTTTCAAAGTTAAGAAGCACTAGGGATCTGAAAACAAATTTGATAACCATTAATTTATTGTATCTTAGTAGCTATCTTGAATTTCATCTTTGTTTCTGATTATATTTTTATAAGCATAACAATATATCTAAATATATAGCAGACTTTGTATTAAGATGTAAATCTAATAATAAAGAAAAATGTTAAGGAAAACAAGAGAAGTAAACTTACAGCAATTAATCAAAACATTTGCTTTCAATGTGGATGAAAATGTGAATAAATCATCATGGACAGATGCTTGCAATTTTGTTTTTGTTTCTCTTTATTATTCTATTATTGCCCAGAGGCTTATATTCATCTCTGGAAATAAGCCAACTTCCAACAAAAAAGCACTTCTGCAGCAGGTGTATAAACTGAACAAATTCTACCATCAACAAAAAGTTAATATTTGGCAGGATTTTTGGATTTTGGGTCTGTTTCCTCTAGCCAGTTCATTAATATGAAGTTTAACTGCCTTCCTTCTCTAACCTAGAAACTGCAAACAAACTCTCCCCTTTCCCCCCAAATCACACAGCTCCTAATCACTGGTTTGTGTCCCAGAGACTCCACCACCGCACACAAATCACAATGGCCACCACACGATCCTTCATGTCAAAAAAGCTGAAGAATGCTTCAGTGGGATTAGATGCATTTTCCAGATTTAGTGCTGGAAATCCTTGGAAGCCTAAAAACAAACAAACTAACATTTTAGTTCAATGTAGTGACTCTTCAAACTGGTCAGTACAGCTGCTGGCTGAGCAATGACTGACTTGCAGCCAGCACGTAAAAATGCAGGGTTAAACAATGAACAAATAAATACGGAAAATGCCACCCTCGGAGTACAAGGCTTGGGCTCGTCTAGACAAACCATGGTGTAACAAAAAGATCAGCTTCCTCATCAAGGGCACAGTCTGACCGTGCTTTCTGCTCACTGTGACTTGGGCCTGTTACTGCAGAAAGGCTGCAAGGCATGTGCCACAACATTCTTGGGTGTTAAAAGATACATGGAAAAACAAGACTGCTTTGCCCCATAAACTTTCTTTCCTGGAAGTAAATGGTCAGTTTCATGATTCAAGATGATTTGTGACATACACATTAATGCAGTCCAATAAACTATTGTGATCATTAACAGTGAACTTCAAGAAGCTCTAATTGGACATCTCTCCCTCATCACTGCATTTATGACAGGGCTTACAACTTGTGCCTTTTCTTTACAAACATTTGGGTCTGAACTTGAACTTCACGGTTCTTTCCCCTCGAAGCCCTGGATGTGTTCAGGAGAATTCCTGAAACTTGAAAAAGTTTGGATCCAACTGACGCACATTTCTAACTTTCTCTACAGTGAACTTGAACAGAACCAGGGTATACACAATTGCAATCTCTCTTAAACAGAAAATATTTGTAAGTAGAAGTTTTCATCTATCAAGATAGTTTGCAGAAATGTAAAGGACAGAGATTTATAATTAAATACTTTGAATATACCAAGAACTATGCTCTCAAGATACTAATCAAATTGTATCAAGAGGCCCAGGGCTCAAAACAAAAACAAGTTTTTCTTTCACCTATATAAATCATTTTGTAGTAACCAAATCAAAAACTACTCTGACAGTGCCAGGTCTTGCTGACCTCAGTTCAGAACAGCAGTAAATATATGTCCAGCATAATTAAGTTCCATTTGAGTTAACAAGCAAAAAACTTACTCGCTGCTGCTTTCAACAAGAACATTTGCATTTCTATCTATTCTCACAACTGTGGCTCCGTGGAAAGCTAAATACAATTCCAAATTCATTATCAAGCTATAAATAAAAACAGAGCAGAAGAGCATGAACTTCCCTCTGCTGATACGGTCACAGCATTTTTGTTCGATAACCTACATGATGATATCTGAGGTTTACCCTTGAGAAAAGATACTGGAATAACACTAGAAGTAAGCTCTGTACTAGAGCTGCATTTCAGACTGCAGTACTCAATGTTTTTGAAAATCACCACATGGTTAGAAATCACTCAGGACTTTCTGAAAGGAAATTTGCAGACAGTTAATCCAAGTTCCTGTCCTAAAAATAAAAGGGCATTTCTGTATTTTATATAATAGAAAATGTACACGTTTCATTAATTATGCAGCAGAGTCCAGCATTCTCCTAGTTAGGAAACAGGATAACAGCAACATACAGTTACGCTGTTGGAACCTGTAGACTATCAGTCCCCCTGCCCCCCCTTCTCGATGTTGCTCGATACTCTCATGTTCTAATTCACAAGAGGATTGAGCATACATGATTTTAAACTGTTCATCTTGAAAATGCCTTGCCACATGAGGTAAGCTTCTTGAGAAGCTATCGCATACATTGCGTAGAGCTGGTACCTAGTTAGAAGAGCGGTCTTTCTCCGGCTTACAGCACCTATACAAGTGAGCCCCAAACAAATATTGCAGGTGAGAACAGGAGCACAAATGGCTCAGGAGATCAGGATGGAACTGTACATTAATCAAAAGCAAAAAAGATACTGCCTGAAGACTTCATACAGCTTCCCCTCTGATGCCTACTTAGTCCTGTACCAGTGTGTTTAATTTGACAACTTTTTCTCCACTGCTTAGCAGCCTTCAAAGTCAGTGACAGTTGATGAGGCATATCCAGGCATGTTAGGTTTGAGGACAAGCACTGGAGTATGATACAGGAAAAAACTCCTTCACTTCTGTCCTGGTTTCAGTTGGGATAATTTTCCTCCTAGTAGCTGGTAGGGTGCTACATTTTGGGTTAGGATGAGAAGAGTGCTGATAACACCCTGATGTTTTAATTGTTGCAGAGCAGTGCTTACACCAAGCCAAGGACATTTCAACTTCTCGCTCTGTCCTGCCAGCGGGCAGGCTGGGGGTGCAGCAGGAGCTGGGAGGGGACAGACCCAGCAGAGCTGACCCAAACTGACCAAAGGGGTATCCCATCCCATCTGGGGTCATGCTGAACAACAGATAGGGGTGGCTGGCCGGGGTGGGGGGGGCAGCCGCTCAGGGTTAGGCTGGGCATCGGTCAGTGGGTGGTGAGCAATTGCATTGTGCATCACTTTTTTTACACATTATTAGTAGTAGTACTATCATAATTATTATTGTTATTAATATTTACCTGTCTTAATAAACTGTCTTTATCTCAACTCACAGGCTTCACTTTCCCGTTTCTCTCCCCCATCCCAGAGAGGGAGGGGAGAGGGTGAGCAAACGGCTGTTTGGTGTTTAGCTGCCGGCTGGGTTAAACCACAACAACTTCCCAGATGACTCTGGAATAATTTTCTAGAATAAGGATAGTTTTAAAGAAAGATGGTACATCTTAAGGTTTTGCTTGGTCTTCCCTCCTACCATAGGAGGGATCCATACAAAACCAAATAAAAATAAAACCAATGTCTGGGTAACTGAACTGTGAAGGGTGCCTCACTGTCAAAGGTAGAAAGGAATCGAAGTATGGCTATTCTACTGTCCTTTCTGCTTCTGGGCAGGGTAGGTGTCAGCTGCTCAGAGAACAGAGAGGAAGCTGGCCGGCTGGTAGAGGCTGTTAACTATCACCATCTCAGCCATGAACACTACGGGAATCAGTCTGGGTAGTCACTGAAGAAAGAGACAGTTTCATCTAGTCACATATCCCAGCAAGCAGCATTGTTCACTAAATGAGGTTACTGAAAAAGGCAAAAAAGAGGACAAAGTCATCAGCTTTTACAACGTTTTAACCACTTTCACATTGAATAATTTATAATAACAGCTCCTGAACAAATTGGAAACAAGAAACAGAATTAGGTGCAGATGGTTTGCTCCCAAATAAACCACATTGTGAAAGATTTCACAAGGCACTGATGAAGAATAAATATCCATATCCGATATAACAATGTATTTAATCTTTGGATATGGGGGATGGAGTAAGTTCTTAAGGGAGAAAAATCATCTAGACAAGGTTAGATCAGCATAATTTGTAACAGTAGAACTAAACTCAATTTATTACCAAAGGCTAATGAAACATGATCTCAGGTATGTCCCAAACCATGTGAATATAGCAAAGTCCTTTGAAATCAAACTATGTTCTTTCTCCCTCCATCCCTATCCCCTGCCCCAAATTTGACGTATATTCTAAAATGGCACTGACATTTTGGAATCCAATCTTATAGCTACTTGAAAATCTGGCATAAAAACAAATAGCTGTCATCTGGGAAGATATATGGGAAACTTAAGCAAGATAAATGGGAATTATTTTGAGTCCTTGTAAGAACTATTTTTTATTTTTATTTTTTAATAATTATGAAGTGAGAAATTATGCTCTTTTTTATCAAAGAGCATGTAGTGCAGATCATTTGCTAGTATGAAATTGAGATTGAGTATTTTTTGAGATTGAATATTTTGCTGAAGTTTCTGAAGGGCAGTCTAAAAATGTCAGAAGTCCAATACTAACACTGTATTACTTAACTATGCTTTTATGGATTTTATTTTTTTTAAATCATTTTTAAGGCTTACTTGATGCCTTTGAATTTGTGTCTTTGGTAAAATGAAGGAAACACCAAAAACATCAGTATTTCTTCTAATGCAAATATAACAATTTCTTAAAAAAAAAAAAAAAAAAAAGTTAAGTTTTCAGCACATGTGAAAGTATATGATCTTTTTCTGGGGACAGGAAGGAAGAAAAAGGTGATCTCACAGACGTTAATGACAGAATCACAGAACCATCTATGTTGGAAGAGACCTCCAAGACCACCGAGTCCAACCTCTGACCTAACACTAACCAGCCCTCCACTAAACCATATCCCTAAGCTCCACATCTAAACGTCTTTTAAAGACCTCCAGGGATGGTGACTCCACCACTCCCCTGGGCAGCCTGTTCCAATGCCTCACAACCCTTTCGGTAAAGAAATTCTTCCTAACATCCAACCTAAACCTCCCCTGGTGCAACTTTAGCCCCTTCCTCCTCGTCCTGTCACCAGGCACGTGGGAGAACAGACCAACCCCCACCTCGCTACAGCCTCCTTTAAGGTATCTGTAGAGAGCAATAAGGTCACCCCTGAGCCTCCTCTTCCCCAGGCTGAACAAGCCCAGCTCCCTCAGTCGCTCCTCGTAGGACTTGTTCTCCAGGCCCCTCACCAGCTTCGTCGCCCTTCTCTGGACCCGCTCAAGCACCTCCATGTCCTTCTTGTAGCGAGGGGCCCAAAACTGAACACAGTACTCGAGGTGCGGCCTCACCAGAGCCGAGTACAGGGGGACAATCACTTCCCTAGCCCTGCTGGCCACACTGCTTCTGATACAAGCCAGGATGCTGTTGGCCTTCTTGGCCACCTGAGCACACTGCTGGCTCATAATCCAGCCACCTATCCACCAATACTGCCAGGTCCTTCCCTGCCAGGCAGCTTTCCAACCACTCATCTCCCAACCTGTAGCGCTGCTTGGGGTTGTTGTGAAGCTCAGTGTTTTAACACACTTAGAGAACCAATTCAGGCTTTAGCTAGTAGAGCTCATATACACCAGGAAGATCCTTTTTCTCTGTATGTCAGCAAAGGGGGCACAGGTAGGGAAAAACAAGCAAACAGAACAAAACAAAAAAAAACAAGTTGCTTATACCTGGTGCATTCTTGCTTACTGCATAAATTCATAGCAATTACAGCAACTGACATAACTCTAGGTCTTACAGAATTTTTAACGAACAAGGCTTTTTTACCCTGTGTAAGAACGAGCTGCTTTGTGCACAAAAATTGCCAATTTTTTTCCAATCAACAGAGCCTCATATCCTTCAGAAGCAATGGTTTTAACTTTATTAAAGCCAGAGTTAAAAGGATGAACTGCTACTGTTTCTGCAGTCTAAATAATGGCTATTCAAAAGGAAAAAAATGTGAAATAAATAAATGCTTCCGACACGCAAAGCACAGCTGCCAAAGACAGAAGCATTTTTGTGGTGTCCTTCCATAGCAATTTTATGTCTGTGACACATTGTAAGGATAGACAAGAAGAATTAAGCAGGACTCTAGGACTGATCAATACAAATCCAAGCCCAATACAAAGCAGTGTGTGAATCTAAACCATATGAAAAGTCTCCATCTAAAGGGTCTGAGACAGAGAGATATTGGCAAAACTGCGTTTTAAAGTATTACGTATCTTACTCCCACAGTAAAAATGTTGCTGGCAAGCCACGCTGACAACCAAGCTAGAACAGGACATATGTCGTGTTACATAGACTGTCAAACTTACGTAAAAGCTAACTAGCTTTTTGGAATATTTGGAATACTAAATTTCTTCACCATAAAATGGTCTAAGTTACATCACATGGCTTCACTAGAGTCTGACTTGAACCAGAATACCGGATCTTTAATTCTCTATGCTTTTAAAGAATTTATTGGATTCAAACTGTTTAGCTAGTCTGTAATTACCAGATGGATCCATCAAGTTCAGCCCTGCACTGGATCCTGGACATGAGGATGCTTCTGAGTTGCATTACATATCCAGGTGGATACCTCACAGCACGGGACATGGAGAGCAAACATACACCTGCTTAAGTTTATCTCCTTTTTCTATTAAAAGAGCTGTCCATCTTAAAATGTTCCATATCACTGACAGCAATATTAACAGGCTACGGTCAGATTTGGAGAAGGACAGTAGTTCAGAAGAAAAAGCTATTAGAATTACTGCTTTATAGCAGAAGCACCCTCAGAAACATGTACTTCCACTACTATGTCAGCATACTATACTGGGAAGAAAACAGCAGGTAGAAAAGGGCTTTCTAACATGCTGGAAGAAAGCATAGTAACCACTAGAAGTTAGAAGCAAGGCAAGTCTGAATTTAGGAAAACAGCATGCGCCCTTTTATTCCTCTACACCCAAGGAAAGTTGTCACAATCACAAAAAGACTGAGGTGGGAAGGCAGATCCCAAAGGTTGGAGATTGTGAAGTCTAACTCCTGCTCCTCAAAGGGGCAGTTGGTGATCATACTGGGTGGTGAATTTGATATACCTCATTCCATCAAACATCGATCTGACATCTTTTAGGAATATGTTTTACTTATAAATAGTTCTAGAGAAAACTGAGAAAAAAAAAATCTGTAGGCTGCATTGTAAGTTATTCATCTCTTTGACTTTACAAGTCTATTTTGAGCTATGTCTTTTTAAATAAGGGCTTAATATAGTAAACATAACCCACCTAAGCAAGATCTCAGGGTCACTCCTTTGGCTGTGCACTGAAGATGGCAGAAGGTTTCAACATAAAAGCTTTGTACATACTTTACAGATAACCAGAACACAAAGCATGTGATATACAAACCAGTTTCTATAGTTGCTGCATTACTGCAGAACTACATCAAAGTGGCTGAATCTGCAGGAAAGTAATTCCTGCATGATATATTCATCCTGATTACTACTTGCAACAAACACTATCTCATCATTTCTGTTGTGAAATCATAAATCCATACAATTAGAAGCAATTTACGTTGTCACTTGGAAACCCAACCAAAGTTTTCCTTTATCCCATTGTTATTAGCATATATTATTTTTGTTCCTTTTCCAAAACACAGTATTTTTTTAAATTATGATGGTAGATCCAGAGAGGACATGATTTCAAAGTATGCTACTAAAAGGAAAGCAACTTGAATAATAATAGCAAGTATTGCTTTCTTTTTTACCAAAGCTCAAATTCAATTTAACAGATATGATAACCTTCCTGAAGTATGAAATCTCTGCTTAGTTGAACTTGGGGCAAGCTTTGCCAAAGAGTTAAGCAGACCATGATTTCACCCCAAAAATAAGAGGTCAGGAACAAGAGAAAAAAAAGCAAACAAACTAAAAATAGACCTTTTTCCTGGTCCCACAGATAGGACATCTGTTCAGTTGCACATTTTCCTGGATTTTGCTACCTATGACAACAAAGTAACAGACCTGTCAAACAGCGTGCCAAGAAAATGGAGAACTCCAAATACTTTTATTGTTGACAATACTATTCAGAAAGTTAAGTATAAGCCAAACTGAGTACTGTAATATCCAGTATATGCTGTTTATGTTCATGTAATCACCGAGAAATGCTCTGGTTGGCTACAATATTGCCCACGAGGAAAGCAAACAATCCCTCCTGAGAGACAGCTACATCCAGAAGTATTGCTGGAATGCAAAGAAAGATCCTTCTTGTTTAAGATGGTAGGCTTATCTGAAGCTATTGCTACAATCATTAAAATACAGTAGCTGAGGGATCTTTAAAAAGGGGTTTAAGATGATGCACTTATCCCACTGCACAGAGGACGATGGCTAACTGCAGGTTTCATCTTACTGCTTGTCTCCCAGAACAGCCAGCTGTTAAGGGGTATGTACGTACATGACAGTCACCCACAGAGTTCACTTGCAACCTATAGGGAATTTCTTTAGTTGGTCATATACTAAGTCAGGTGATACTTTCTACTATTTACTTTCTTAGCTATTGTCTCAGTTGGTACATCATACGTGTCAGTGCCACATGTAATGCATGAAATGCAAAGCATGCAAGTATACTACTCCCAGGACCAACACGGATGGGAACATCTTATCCCTTCCTCTGAGCACAGGAGATTCCTTGTTTGCAGTGGTAACAATTAAAAGAAAAAATGTTTTCCAAGAAGGCAGAAGCATGAACATTTTTAGAGAAGGCATGGCTAACAACAGGAAAAAGTTGAATATCTATCAATGCTTGCTAATACACTGTACTGCAAAAGGAATCAGTAATCTTTGGTTGGGAGGCAGAAACATTTGCATCTGTGAACAGTCACTCTGACTTCACTGCACCTTCCTGCAGCAATTATTTACACATGCTTTTTAAGCAAATTACAACATCAAAATATTCTGTCACATTAACACAACGTCCAAACTTTCTTTTATCCTGCATAATTTCAACACATTCAGCATATGTGCAAGATTTGGTATTTTATTTTTGACATAGTTGACATAATTAGATTCAGAGCTATTTCTGATCTATACAAAATGCTTTGGGGAGCTGGGACTGGTTACAGAAAAATTCTATTGTAATGTGAAAATCGGATGCTGAAAGTGACCTAGCAGTACTTATTTTCTCCCATTTGTGTAATTTTTATTTGGTTACTCTGCAGTGCTTCTTTTGCACAGAGGTACAAAACCTGTATGTAGCCAAAACCTGAAACGATGTAGTTAACAACAGCCCCAGCCACTTTTTGGCTTGCTTCTATTTCTATAGCATAGATCAGTTTTTGCTTATAACTTTGCAAAGCTCTAGTTATTATCACTTAAAGGAAGGTAAAACTATTTTGAATTTACCTCAAAGTCGACACAGACGCAGCCTAAGCAGGATGCAGAATCCACACGTGTCTTTAATAACTGTGCATAAAATGTACTGGTAGTGGTGCAACATGTCTTAAACCTGCCAAGTTCTGCAGCTAGTCTTAGAACAGCTATTTGAATAGTAGGTAGAAACTTCCTTTCTCAGGGCTGACTTCATTACCTGGATCATGGCATTTGAGTCTCACATCACGTATCGTTTCTTTAAAACTCTCTACAAAGCCAGCTGGAGGTGACATGCCAAACAGCACATACGCATGCACACACACACACAAATCACTGGAGAGTTCCTTCATTTCAGATAGTAGGTCCTTTGACACAAAAGGCATCTCAGAATATCTTCCCAACATGGATTGCAGACAAATCATCCAGAACAGAACGTAACCTCAAGCCAACCACCATGTTCCTGAAATACCACATTAACAGATCACCACATGCCAAACTATTACTGTTCAAAAGCCCTTCCTGTTTTAGCAGTTTCTAGAGGACAGTACTTCTAGGAATTATATCATCGTCATATCAAAACTTCTAACGCTGCCCTCCAAAGCCTGTATGGCCCCAGCTTATACTTTGGAAACCCTCATGGCTAACACGACGTTCAGAGCATGGTGTTACATGCCACACACAGCAGCTCCTACCTGCTTTTCAGTCAAGGTTCAGAGCAGTTCTGCTGCACGTGAGGCAGACTCATCCAGCAACATACGAAGGCCTGCTCCTTTCAGGGTCTCTCACCTTTCTGATGCCGAGGCAGGAACAAGTGCAGAGTCACAGACATAGCCACCGCTGCTGTCCTTTCTTTGTCTACAGCAGCCCTGCCCCAGCTACCGGCACAGGTGCCACGCTCATTAGGGTGTGCTGCCCCAGCTGCACTGTACATGAGGCACACCTGGGCTGGCCACAGGGTCACTTGTTTCTGAGAAAGCTTCAGAACAAGCAGGGGTAAACCCCACTGGGCACGAGGAGTGTGTTTCAGAATGCATTAGGTGGGTTTCTCTTTCACTGTGTTTGTTCAGTTCAAGGCTTCTAACAATCTTTGTGGAGGCCAGCAGCCCCCCTGCACTGCTGCCAAGCACAGCCAGCAGCCAGTCCCTGCCCTCAGCTGGCCAGCGCCATTTACAGCTGCAGACGCTTTCATGGTGGTTAACCATTTCCAACACTCAGGCAGTTGTATTGTGTTGCATATTAACAGTTGTTCTGGGCCACCATCTGGGCAACTCCTCTGGTGCACAAGCTGTCATTTCATCCATTCAGAATGTATTTCTGGCAAGGGTTTTAATAATCTGTCGTCCTCATGACAATCTTCTTTTCCCTTGCAGAGAAACAAAGTATTATTTCAAATAATATCTACTAAAATGTTAAAATTAACATAAATAACGTGTTTTTCCATCACTGTTTGTCCTCCAGTCTTTTCCTTCAAAAGAAAGGTTTTCCATGCTCCTGCAGCACAATTCAAACAAGCAAATCAAACCTAGATAAAAATACTGCAATTTCTGTCTATACCAGGCTTGAGATTTTTAATCTTTCACTCCTCTAAGTTCTCTGCTAGCCTGTGCAAAACCAAGCAACATAACAGCATTTTCTAAATTTCTATGTAGAAAACAATTTTCCATTTTCTTCTTTTTCCTAGCTGCTGTCCTGCCAGCTCTAAATCACCTCGCTACTCTGTCCCTCTCCTCATTTAACACTACCTGGTGTAACAAGGCAAGAGCTAACAGTTTTAGGATCTACTTTATGCATTTTTTATTATGCATGTGTTATATTTATATATTCCCTCTCACAAAGGCCTACAATTTTTATTTAGAAATTCAGAATTCCAAATTTAAGAAAAAATTTATACTATGTTGACTTTATTTATTTATTTTTTCCAATCCAGCAGCAATTAAATAAGATGTTGGCAAATACTGGTGTTCGTTTCCTGAAGACATCACATCTCTCTTTGCAGCTGCTATCCAAGTTTATTCTCCAAAAAGGACTACAGTTTTTTCTCTCTTCTCCCGTTCTCTTTGAGACTTGCAAACCAGAGTTTGATAATGGTCATTTCTGATTTTGCAAGAAATGCTGCATGGTGTTTTGTCATCTTTTTCAAGGGCTGTAGACTATTTTTCTTCTTACAAAGTCTAGTGCATTAACACTGTGCTCGTGTCTTTAAAAGAAACAGCTTCTAATGAACAAAAGCTCTGGTTGCTTTGACTATGTATTAGCAGACTACAGAAAACCAAGTGGTTATATTACCTACCAAGTTTGGTTAAGAGGAGTAAATATAATAGTTTGAAGTAGCATTACTTTCCTCAAGTATTTATGAACACTGATAAGTGACATTTGGGCCCACTTTTATTGGCATGTCACTTCCAGGTTTTGCTTCTTTGCTATGCACATAAAATGGAAGAGGCATGTTGGCTGCACAATTTCTGGTTTGGAAAACATTCAGTATATGCACCAAAGATTTAATTGTAGGTGTGCTATGCATATTTCAAATAAACCACTATGAATTCTCTCATTGTTGCAGGAAACTATTAATTATATACTAGCTCAAAATAATATCTACAACAATTACCTTACACTGCAACGGGCTAGCAATTTTTGGTAAGCCCACTAGCCAATTTCACATTCTGTGCTGTTCCCAGCAGTTGTTCATGCTCAGCTACGCTGATGCGAGGGCAAGAAAACTTGTAACCAGATTGTTTTGGGTAACACAACAGACAAAGCAATTAATTAAGCATTAAACCAAAGGCATCCATATTCTACCTATTATATCTTGTAATAATACAAAAAAATGTATAATTAATTATTTCACATTTGAGAACATCCACCTAACACAGAAGTATGTTTGTTACGTCATGGAAAGAATGGCCCAAATTTGGGAATTGAAGTAGAGACTTGACAGTGCATCCTTTGCACCCATCTCCAGCAGCTGATAATAATTTGGCTGAGTCTGCTTCTGATAAACAAAGCTGTGATGTTCTACTGGAAATACACTTACAGCAGTATTAGCAATGGTATTTTCAATGCCTGGGGTTCAGCTCACTTGATGCTGGCTTCATGTTAACCTCTTTCCTCAGTGCTGTTCATCTAGTTCCAAAGAGTGATAATCATATGTCAAACACTGAGAGTGTCTGAAATCCAGGCTCAGATCCCAGTTTTAAGTGGCTCCTTATCCCTTATGCCAGACCAAACTCAATCACCAACACTGTTCCCCCATGCTCCAAAATTCCCAAATATACGTATAACAACTTGAGTTAGCCCCTAGTTTCAGAGCACTTTGAAAAATAAAGATTTTTCCCCTTTTGTCTTTAATAACATTATAGTACCTGGAAATATTCTAGACACCTCTAGGGAACAAGTTAACACCAATCTCTGCTTCTCAAAAATTTATCATCTAAATTTAGATACAATCAGACAAGTAAAGGTCAGAGGCATCAACCAAGGAGTGAGACAAGCATAAAGGGAGATTTTGGTGAGCAGATAACGCAACTGTTCAGATTAAGGTAAAGGAGGCTGGAAGATTTCCTTTACTACAATTTAGAGATGCAGGTTTATGGGACCCAGTTCTACAGCCTGCTTACCCGCACTTCTTCCTATCTCCAAGTATGAGCTTTCTTACACTCTGCTCTGTCACCTCCCTTTTTCTCTCATCATCTGTCCAACAGACAAACCAGCACTAAACTGCTTTTTACATGTGCTATTTTGATCCGTTTTACATTAGCATCCGCTCCTTACTGTGTTTGGCACTAAATACCACCCAGGGCTTGCTTTGCCCCTGTGCCTCTACATTTTGATTTCTATAGCCTTCATAATCTCCTTTCATCCAGACTTGGTGAGAGTATTTACAAAGGTTAACCTAAAATCTAACTTCCACTACAGACCAGTCGTAGCCATGTTCCTGAAATACCACATGTGAATAATTGAAATACCATGTGAAATTACACATTTACTTGTAATTTCAAGCGTCACTGAAGGCCTTACCACACTTTCATGTGACTCAGAGTGATAATGAAAATTAATAGAAAACAATGGACTGGAATCCTAAGATAAACTGAACAATCCTTGTCTGCTTTGGTTGCACATACTTATTTTTCTAAACAGTTACCAAGTTCTCTTGAGATACCATCAAAAAGGAATGCTATCCTTATTGAAAGCACTACATTAATTTAATGTGAAACAAAGAAAAAATGCATGTCTCACTGCGAAATTATGATGTCTGAGAGGTCTTGACCTCCCTGGTCTAAGAAACAAAAAAGTGGAGAATTTGCACAGAACTGCGTTTTCAGGAAATATTTGAAAAATCATAATGTAACATGCAGTTTACCTAGGACAGGAAAGAAATATTTTTAAATATACAGGAAAAAATCAGTTTTTAAACTGATGCCTTTCTGACTACAGGTAAAACATCCGTGGTACTCCACAGTAAGTTGCTAAGTTATATGTGGCCTTATGGACAGCAGCACTTGGTTTTGATGGCAAAAATGGAAAATCTGCTAACATGACATAAGTCTGTGAGATGTATTCTTTGAATTAGAAAAACATTCAGTATCATAGGGATATGTTTGTTTTTTATTCCAAGGCTGAGAAATTTGTAATGAGTGTAATGAGTATTTGATCAGCTGTGTGATTTTAACAACTGTAATAATAGTTGATAAAAAAGTGTTTTCTATATAGAGATTTGTGTCATTACAGAGAATAAATCTTAGGAGAATAATTCTACAGGAAAAAGAGGATACAAATCTTAGATATTTTAGGTTTAAAAACAATTGTCTGTTTTTGCTGCAGTGTCTGCTGTAGCAACACAGTGATACTTTTAGAGACTGTAGTACGACCTTCAGCCTGTCTTGACACTGTTAAAATATATAAAATATGTAATAGTGGTCAATGACATGATTTTACATACCATAACTAACTCCTCAATTTGTTCCTGGCTCTGGTTCATTATCACTTGATGAGATATTTTCCAGGTTTTCAGGCATTGCTACACAGTCACACCAGAGAAGAAGACTGACTGCAAATTTTCCTTTGAGTTAGGAGCCTGAAGTGGAAGAAGCTAAGATAATTTTAACTTTTTTTTTTTTTTTTTTTTCCTAGAAGACAGTTCTAAAGAAGAAGGAAACAATTTATTTTGAACAAAGTAAGGAAAGCAGAAAAGACTTTTGAACTTAATTTCATTTAATTTAAAAGCAATTAGAAAGACTACAAGGACTACAAAGAGCTACAAAGACTAATCCAGGGTACACTAGCAGCGAGATGGATATTCGAAGTAAAAACCTTAAAAAACCTGAAATCATAAAAGGGGTATCATAAAGAATAACATCTTACAGGCATATCAGTAAAACAGGCTGTCCAGCTTCATCCGTATTCAATGATAATTGTGTTGCTAACCCTCCAACATTTTTACTCAATTTCCAGTCCTAAATCATTTGCGTGCATAAAATACTACAAAGATTCGAATGCTTTATACTAAATAATGTAAGTATTTTTGATACAAAAAAGAAGTTAGTATAAGTGGCACAAAAACATGCCAACATAAAAAGAAGTCAAACCTATAAATATTTAAACATGAGAGTGATTTTATTTGTACTCTCACCTACTATATTGAACTTAATTCATATACTTATCCACAAATTTATGAGTTACCATTTTGCACTTACTAGAGATATTGAATGTGAATATAATTTTGAACTCACTAGCACTACTAGCATTTCCTGCTCATGTATGTGCAAAATTTGAAGAGAATCTTGGATTAGATGGTGCGAACTGAAACTGGACACAGTGTAATTTCACTCTGGATGTTGATAACAAGCAGTATTTTATAGAAGCAGAGAACAATCAGATCAGACCAGCATGAAAAAAATAAATAAACAGGACAGTATTTTAGCTAGGTGTGACTAGTGATCTGGAATTTTAATTCAGCTGCCAACAGCACATCTCCTGGTTTGTAGGGTCTGCATAGAAATCAAGGTATAAACAACAACATCAAAATCATCAGCTTTTACCTTCTGTTCCAACTTTAGATTTTGAGAACTTTCCATAAGTAGCAAATGGAGTCCACATATGAAACCAAGTATCTTAGTTTAAGAAAGACTTCATCTTCTCAGGAATGACTCAGGTGAACATTATGCCACTCTCAATGCATTAAATGATGTGTTTATTTTATAGTTGTCTGTAAACCAGAAATATATAGTTGTAAACCAGAAATGACCAGAAAAATTTTATAGTTGTAAACCAGAAATGACATCAGTGTTCAGTGCCTTCAACTTTGCACAGGCAGTCTTGTTTTCTGCCACATGCGTTGAAGGAGAGAAACTTCCCTAACTATCAGTGCTAAGAAAGGAATCTTTCTAACCCTTCTAACAGTATCTGAGTTTTAATTTCTGGAGTGTGATTCTGGATAAAGGTGGTAGACATAGTCCATTACATTTAACTGATTTGCTCTTACAGACAATCTTAAAGGGTAGAGGACTAAAAATAAAGAACTGAAGAGTCCCTCTGGGTGAAAAGTCCTATCAGCTTAAACCAAAAAGGTTTACTGCAGAATAACAATAGGTAAAATCGTCTTCAGAGGCTTTGTACTATACAAAAAAACTCACAAAAACAATTCTTATCAGCATTCTTCATATTAGTAATCCATCCCTTTAAGAGTCTAGCTGGAAGAGTAAGCAAACGACAGCGAATTTGGAGCATCCGTATTTGACAATCAATTAAGAAAAACTTGCTGCATGTGAAAAAAGACAAAGAAAAATTTTCTAAATGAGAATGTGAATGCTAATACTGCCCTTGGCTTGCACAGTAGCCAAAATCTGGCAAGGTACTAATATAATGCAGACAAAAAATCAGAAAATAGGTGCAACAGTGATACTTAGCATGAACTTCTGCATAAGCGGGGAACTGGTGGATTCATTTCAGTTTTCTGACTCCCCAAAGCAACCACAGGATAATCATGAACAGACAAAGTATTTGGATGATCACAAATATGAAAAATGAGAAATGTGGTGCAGCCACTTAGGCATACTCCAAGAATATTACAGGATGAAAAAGCAAAATTACAGTATTTGGACAAGATCACAACATTTTTGTTATGTCTGCAGTTCACAAAGTATCAGATACAAATAATGTGTGTGGGATGTGATACAAAATTTTGAACATTTGTTCGTGGGTCTGCTAGCTGTTTGTATGTTATTACATAACCTGTGACCCACACATGTGGCACGCTACGTATTATTTAGTATACTAATTCTGAAGTTCCATAAAAAGTAAAGACTTAAATAGAAAATACTTATGTGTAAGAAGAAATGGCTAGTATAGTATGTCTGTAACAACTCTTCAAAGCTTAAACTCAGTTCATCCCATCACCTACAAAATGCACATTGTGTTACTCACAACACAGAAAGGCAAGAAATCTTCTTCCCTTATGTAAAGCCCCTGATAATATTCTCTCTTTTCTACAGTAGGAAAATTAGGATATACAGTATGGAAATAGTGATATGACACAATAGAGGAAGCACATGTTTACCTCATCCCCAACTCCTGGATGGATTTCTTCTCCTAGAAATTTTTCACAGAATATGAAGATGGATCCCCTTTCACATACCATTTTTACCAAGCAAGTTCTCTACTCCTATTTATCTACTTCTGTTGCCACAACTGAAAACAGGCTGACAAACTGTGTAGCTTATGCTACTCTGACTTCTCCGTATTTTCTGTAAGTCTCTGTTTGAATCTTAAGTTTGCATAGAAGAGACAATCAGCGACACTACCAACTCTGTTTTCACACCAAGAGCTTATGTCTACCATTCCTTTGTATATTCCTTAGATAAACAACACAAATATCACGTATCTTGTTTCAGCTTTTATTTGGATATTTTAAGTTAAGTTGCTCAAGTCCATTTTCCATCAATACAGACACTAAAAATTGAGATCAACATTTAAGGCTAGATTAGCATTCATTCCAAGCTCAATATGAAAACCTTACCATCTAAGCACCACAGCATCTAAGAATTGTCACAGGTCCCCTACCTCCATCACACGTTCCCTTTCCATTGTAACTCTGCTATCTCACACTACACTCAGGAATTCAATTTAGATGCACATTCTCATGAAAGATCTTGTCATTTCTTATATTTCTTATGAACTAGATCACATGCATAAGATGAGATAAATGAGCAAGATATGCTTAAGGAAGAAAGAATGTGGCTGTTCTATGTTGTGACACCATATAGGATTTTTTTTTTTTTTTTGTTATATTTAACATAATTATTCAACAACTTAGAATGAGCATTATGTATTTAGCCTTTTAGTAAAGGCCATACATTGAGACTTGTTAGAATGGTAACTTTGCTTTAAACTCTGATTTCTTTAGTGTTACTGTTAAGAAGTATTTGAGTTAAGGATGCTCACGTGCAACTTTTTTGTAAGGGTATATATACGGATACAAAAGACCACAGTATTCTTAATACAGAGTAAGTAAGGATTTGTCTTGTGTCTGTGGAAATACTTCAACATGTGGCTCTTGCTTATTTCAGTTTTACAGTAAAAGGAAGGGTTTTACTAAAGAAGTGTATTTATTACAAGATGGTTAGCATACATATATCACATAACATACAAGAGTTAAAATGAACTAGTTACAAAATAAGAGGTGGTATGTAAATTTTTATATAACCTAAGGGCGGGATCAGTATTTTACAAAGTACATATAAAAGTACTTCATATACAAAGTAACATACAAATGTGCAAACACCATTGTCACAGGTGGAAATTTGTCAATTGAAAAATGCTAGAAAAATCCTTCATTTTCTTGTTTTGAAATTGCAAATGCATTAAAAACAGCTGCATTTCCTATTGTGTATGTGAAGTGAGATATTTATATTCATTTCTGACAAAATACATTAGTTATAAAAAAAACCCAACAATTTAATAACTGATAAATCTTATTAAGCATAGTCAGTTTGGTTAGGCTGACATTAAATTATAAGCAGAATGTCTGGAAAAATGAGAAAATACTGAATCATATATACAAACCTTTCGTAATATTAGTGTGCTATTCAACATATTAACATTTCAAAATAAAAACAATGGCTTAATTACCTACAGATTCTACTCTATATCATCACTATTTGTAGACTGTAAAATTTCTAATAATTTGGGGTTATTAAAAACATTTTTCCAAGATTTTAAGCTGAACAAACACAATTTTATCAAATGTAAAAATCTATAAAGTCTTACAATTTATGTGCAAAAAATATTTTAAAAGTATCAAATCACAACACATCAAACCCGATTATGTACATATTTGATATCTGTAAATGTTGTTAACTAGCTAGTATTGTTCTGCTATAAATAACTTACCTCTGTCATTCAAAATGTGAGTATTTTAAAGATTTCAGTGCAAGTGCTCGCTTCACTGTTTAGTGCATCATCATGTTTGTTATTTTTTTATTTTACAGTGAGCAGAACAGCGTATAAATTAACATATACAACTCACACTTAAGAGATCTTCCTTCTACTGAATTCCTAGTTTGTTGTTTTCTGTTTCTCCTGGACAGAGTCAGCCAGTTCCTCTCATTTATTCCATCATAATAGCAAACAGAATCTAAAAAAGAAAGTGCTATGATCTTCAAATAATCCCTAGAACTTGAAATACCGTAACAACGTTGCTGAAGCACTCTGTAGAGCACAAGATTAGAGACTGGCCTGCATACTGAGAAGACACTTGAAAATTTGTTATCAGGCAATTTCACTTTTTGTCTTAAAAAGATATCAACTGCCTAAACATTGGCAATCTGATATATATGTCACTGGACTTATAAGCTTTGTTTGATTATTTATTTTTAGGAATTGTAGACATGTTCCCTCATTAATGACTAGCTTGGAAATAGGAATCTTCTGTTTAAATATATAAATAAGGTGAAAACAGACTTTCTGCTGGAGGGAAACTTTCTGCAACCTTCTTTGGACAGGTTTCCTATCAGAGTAACTCTGAAATGAGAAAACTGGGATTAGAAAATAGTGCAAATATGGCTCACTGTTATAGCTAGGAATTGTACTGAAGAAAGTGAAAATTAAGGATAGATGGATTATTTTTCGAAGTGCTCCCTGCAGAGGAAAAAAAAGAGCAATAACAGCGGTTATCATTATTGAACAGTATAGGAACTTCAGCATATTAAGAATGTTTATGGCTGAAATGTAAGAAAGGCTTGTTGTCCGTCAACAACATTTCAGAACATATCTTCTTATAAGAAGAGGTGCTTTAACCATGTCTTGATTATGGAATGTTATTCATTTCTAAGCATCTGAAATGCAGCTCTGGATCCTATCCATCCATTGTTGAGCACTCTGTGCATCCTGGGCACAAAAATTATACACACGTTTGTTTGTCTTCAACTGCAAAAGAAAAATAAGAACATGAAAAGTCAAAATGCAAAACAGAAAAAGAAACTTGCAAATTTTACTTTAAACTGTAATAACCTAAAAAATGGGTTTGAATGTACCACTTTTTTATTTTCTGCTATTGGGAACGAGGACCAGTTAGCTGTGTAAAAACTTTTTGTTGTGAATTGGCATGACAGCTCCCTCCTAGCTCACATCTTCCAGCAGAAATTAAAGTAGTAAGTTAAACACACCGAGAAGAGTTTCAGATAAAAATCAAGACTAGTTATACTTACATCAAAAAATGCTTTTTCACTTGCATGTTTTGGGGCTCCAATAGTTGGAGAAGCAGGAATCACTGTTTCTACTTCTGCAAGGTCGATGTGTCCTTTACAGCTTGTATCTTCACCAGAGTCATAGTATCGTAACTAGATGACATAAGAAATAAAAATAAATCTAAATATGCTATTAATTGGACCTTTTACTTTTTCTTCACTTTTCCTGGATACAGCTTGAGGGCTTGGTGGTGAGAATGGGAGGGAAAATGTTATTAAGACCTGAAGACATCAGATATGGGCAATTTCTAAGATAAAACCATAGGTCTGGTATATACAAACCGGTAGGACTGGCAGTAGCCCTTAACTGGTCAGTCCTGTATTTGACTTCTCTGGGTAATGGCAACATCTCCATTATCCACTCCTGTGCAGAACTGAACTGAGGGAGGAGCGTTTTGTCATGAGAATTTCAGAGCAGAGAAGCTTCAAAAAGTCAAGCATTCCTTCTGGGTAGAGGATGCATGAAGGATGACAGCAGAACTTAGTCTTTAGGAGTCTGCATTCCTTACCAGTTTTTCTAACAGGAACCATCTCTTCCCTGTTCATTACAATGAAGCTAAAGCACGAACATTACTCCACCAAAGAGTTAACAAAACACATATTCTCTGTATTTCAAGAATTTAAAGTGATCAGCAAAAAAAAGTATGATTTTAGATAATTATAAACTACATAGAAAACTCACATTTTCCTATACTACACTTAGTGGTTGAATGAAGCTTGCCTTTTTTTTTTCCTTTCCCTTTCAAAGATACTTTGATATGAATGTTAACCACACCATAAACTGAGCTTTGATATGCAAATAGTTTCAGATGATAAAATCTGGTATTTGCTTAAAAAAAATCCCATAAACCAGCGCATAATAGTAAAGCAAACCCTTGCAGCAAGTTCCAACAACAATCGACCAGTATCTGCTGCATACTGCAGATTACTCTTACTTCTGCACATCTGTGATACTAGGAGGATATTTGTTTATACAAAAAATTTAGAAGTTATGTTTTTTTATGCAAAATGAGTCTTTTCACCTGTGTATCAGGAAGAATAACTATAGAATAACTATAACAAGAACATTTGTTAGCATATTACCACACTAATCCAGAGATCTTTAATTAGAATCTTAAAAAAATGACTTATTTATATTGCATATTTTTTGACATGTGTCAATCACAAGCATGCACACATCTCAGAGATTATTTAAACAACCCATACTGTGTGGAACATTTGACTCAATTAAGGTTACTTCTCAATCAACCAACATTAATTAATTAGATCACAAATTTACACTGCTGAATTCTGGCATATTTGGTAAATAGGGTAAAATGTTCAGTTTAACAGATGTCTTGTTTTTAGTGCTCCTTGCTGTACAATGATTTGTCAGAATATTTTTGAATAATTTTGCTATTAAATTTACCTCACTAAGACTAATCTAAAATAATCTTACATACCCTAAATTATTGTTCAATTAGGAACTTGGCATTTAAGGACTTCTAGAGAGAAAATTCTGGGGTGTAATTCTAACTCACTTTAAGTAGTTTACAAAATTCAAACTCATCTCAGAGAGATAGGTGATCCTATTCTCTAGCTTTGAAAATACTGTCATACCAATTCTGGAAAATCACTGAACATGCCAAGTAATGTAAATTATTTTTCTATTAAAGCAATTAGTAGAAATCCAGAGTATATAATGTCCTTCCATTTGCAAAGAAAAATGCTCATGAAAAAGTACTTGAGGAACAAAGAGGATGTAAAATGCACGCTTCATGAGCGTGCGGTGCCTACTATGGTTTTAATGAGTGTCTGAATTAAACTTTCTATCATATTAGCTCTCAGCATCCTAACTGCACTCAAGAAATTATCTTATAACTTTTCTAACTCTCCATTTCAGAGATTTTTTGGTTCTTTTGGTAACTAAAGGCCAGATTATGCTCAGCACTTAATCGAGTAATGGTTTGTTAGAATTAAAAGTGCTTAAAAATTGCTTTTATTGCTTCTGTAACACTATGTCCAGAAAATGTCCTGAAGCACTACCAGGCTTTTCTTCCTGAGCTATAAAGCAGGCACTAATAATGATGCATGCCTTCTTATCCAGGATGTTTTTTTTATGATTATATGCTAAATAGTTGTAACTGTTTAAAAAACAAACAAACAAGAAGCTCCACATCCCCAAGCTCTGTCCATTCAGAATATTTATCAGCCAATTTATAAGCCACACAGGACACACATAGACTTATGGTATATTTAATGTAATACACACATTGCTTCTGAAAATAATAATTACTTGTAAAATTAACCTACACAAACTCACTAAATAAAATTTCAGCAAAGTAGTCATAAAAAATCCATTAACTGAAAAGGTTTTACCTGGTGTTTTGTCACATCGAGCACAAACCAGCGAGGCTTCCAACCTTTCAGCAAAGCTCCTCTTTTATATAGCGTACCTTCAAAAGATCTAGAAGATACAGAAAACACAAATTACACAATTCCAGAATGTGTATAGTGGTGATATATAAAGCCTAAAATGACTAAAAGATATTCAAACACTCCGTTTACTGTAGTAGAACAACAGTTTTAAACTATAGACCAGTTTAGATATTGGTAACTGTGATACGCTGGTAAACACTAACTGTTTCAGTATTTTGGATGTGTTAAATATGCAGCTACACTTTGCTTGGCATATAAAGAGGAAGACTGAGAAATCTGTATATGAAAATTTATTTATTTTTCTTCCCAAAGGAAGATACCTGTACCATTCTAATACAAGGTTGATAAATATTCTGATTATTCAGTTTACCTATTTTCATCATTCTTTGATGTGAAATGATTGTATAGTGTAGTTGCTCTTCTATCTACTCCATTGGAGGGAGAGATGCTTGCACTCTGTTCCTCACCCAGCCCATTGTCAGGTATTTCCAACAAAGACCTCTTCTGATAGGAATGTAGATTAGCTGACATCATCCCTGAGGAGCCAGAAGGATGTCTCCGAAGCTAAGAAAGAATAAAATGAAAGAAAAAAGGTTAAATGATCTAGACAAGTTTACAACTGGGAAATGTGACTGCTTGCTGAACTAAAACATTAGAAACATTTCAAGAGAAAAACAAACCATAAAGTTATTTCTAATAAATGTAACATCCCACAACTCTTTCTGGTAATGTATGTAGTTAATAATTTGCACTTAAAAAAACTTGAATAGCAGAACTGTAGCTAGTCTATTACTAAACTCACCTTGAACTAAAGTTTCATTAATATTTCATTTTTACACACCTTTCTAGTCATTAGCCCTGATTAATTAGAATTATTAGAATGTATATTCGCTGCAGACATTCATACTACACAGTGCAAGAGAAGTCTTAAGAGGACAGACAGATATATAACATTAGCTGAAGTGCACTCTTTAAGAGAGCATTTCATCAAATTTAATTCTGGCATAATTGTGCTATTTCAGACCTCAGCTTTGCACACATCCATGGACATTCTGACAGTGATTTTTTGGCTTTAATTCTACTAGTACTTTGACAATAAGTGCAAGCACCTTGGTAAGTTACTTAGACACTTGTCAAGGATTTGCTAAAACAAACATGCAGGTATTTGAACAGCAACAGAACTTGGATTTTTTTTTGAGGAGGTAAAATGCTTAACTATCTTTATTATGTTAAATGTTCAGCAGATCCGCAACAGCATTTTATGGCTTGATCTACAGTTTACTGTTTTCTAAATGTGAAATGTATGTAGCAACATACAGAACAAAATCACTGTTCACTGTGACAGGCCGAACCTTTAAAGTGACAAGTGGATGGGGGAGATACATACCACCTTGTTCAGTAAAATTTTTTGGTAACTCTGACCTTTGTAGAAACTGAGCTGTCTTGTATTTTGAGATTTTCTCAATATTATACAAATAAAACTTGGTACAATGTCTAAGTTGTGAGTTATCATGAGATAAGAAAACCACACCATCATAGCACAAGTCGGTGATGTCTCCAAAAACAAGAGTCAGAGAAATGGCAATTCACTGCATTTCTTAAGCAGAAGCATTCACATTGTGTGATAAATCAGTATTTCAGAAAAATCTTTTATATTCATATTAAGTCAGTGACATAAGCTTGAACAGTATCTCCCTTGCTTTCTTCAAGAGCATCTAGAACTAGTCAGACATTTGGATACAATAATTTCCCTTAAATTCACTAGTAAGAAAGAAAAAAAAAATGCAATTTCCAAGAGCTACTTATAGATACAAATCACTTTAGTAGAACCTCAATAACCTGGAGGAAGATGTGGCCTGAACTTGGCCTTAATCTTCAGAACAACATCCTAGAGATGGAGTTCTTTGGGGCTGACCCATAGCTATTGCATTTATCTGAGAATCCTTAAATAACAACCAGGACAGGAGACTGATGTCAGGTATATTTATACTTGCATTTTCTTTTCTGATTCCAATTATTCAATAAAAGTCTTAATCCCCTGCTTTGCTAGGATAAAACTTTTTTCATCTTGGATTTATCTAGGGTATAAAGTCATTCAGTTTGACTATGATAGACATAAAGCATATTGCTTTCTTGAGAGCAAAGGACAAAAAACCAAAGTAGTTCTGATGACTAACCGCTTCATGGAGGCTGGCAAACATGAACAAGTTTGTGAAGCTGAAGAGCTAGGCACAGTTTTGAGCTGGTAACACATTATGCCAAGTTTATGGAGAAAGCTCCTCAAAATCATTATCTAACAAACTTCCATGTAGACATGTAGACAGCAAAGAGCCAGCCTTCAACTTAGAAAGTATCTGTGCAGTCAGCTACTCATTTTACAATAGTCATGAACTGTAAACACAGCATGAACAGTTCCTGCCTTTACTAGATTCAACAATTCCAAAATTCCATTTAGACATGGAAATATCTTCACTCATCCCTGAACCTATGTGATTTCCTTTTGGCTAATTTAAGGAACTGAGTTTTTTGCACTTGAAGAATCAGACAGTGAATCTTTAATAATATAAGATCATATAATTGTATATTAGTAAAATGCTCATGCTCATTTTGTCTGTATGCCTCAATATACTGATGAGAAGCAATTAGATAAAAGGCACAAACATAAATAGTTCTTCTACATGCAGAAGGAAATACTGAGCCAGTATCCTGGGTTAGAATAGCATATTCATTTTTCAAA
This sequence comes from Anas acuta, assembly GCF_963932015.1. Classification (NCBI taxonomy): domain Eukaryota; kingdom Metazoa; phylum Chordata; class Aves; order Anseriformes; family Anatidae; genus Anas; species Anas acuta. The sequence continues at coordinate 62,903,295 of NC_088983.1, forward strand.
AGCAGTATTTTACTCCAAGAAATACAGTGATTTTGTCAGTGTCCCAGGTAACCTATATAGCAGGAATGAAATTATTATTCTGTTGGACAAGCTCTTTTGCTACTTACATTGTCTTGTCTGGTGTCATCCTTTAGATTCATTTTGACCCTTTCCCACAAAAGCTGCCATCTTTCTGGGTTCTGATTTAATTTACTTTCCAACCTTTCTATTTCCTGAAACAAAAACCAAGGGTTTTCTTAAGGATAAACATTTCTACCTGTTCACTTCCTGACAATTACATTAACACAGTAATTTTCTCGTCAATATTTTTACACAGAGAACTTCAAGGCCATGTTGCCCAGTAAAGGACAAGAACCTCTGTCAAACCAGCTATAAACAGGTAACAGCCAGACTCAGGAGTCAGAGGCAACCAAGTATAGCATCAGCCATATCATTCTTCTTGAATGTTACAGGCTGAAGGAGACATTATTCTTTCAATTCTCTTCCAGTTCTCTTGAACACACAATAGTCAGCATCAACTGCCATAATAGAAACATGATAGAGATAACGATAGGATATATTTTATAAAAATATTTACAAAGAGCAAATTCTGTGTTGTGACACCAACATTGCACATTGCCAATATTAACATTTACACTGGTTTATAAATGTGACACAAAGTTATAATAAAAGAAGGAAATGAAACAGAAAGATTTATTCCATTTGGATGCCAAACTGTAACAACATGTTCTTGTTGTGGAACTTGGGAATATGACCTGTGTTGATAACCTCCATTAGGGTTATTTCCTGCTAATAAGACAGTGTGTGCACAGTTAAGTAAAAAGACACAATTTCATTAGTTTATGTTTACTTGCGAACCAGATTAAATATAACATTCATCAATGCGTTTGTCATTACTTTGATATTTGGTCCATATTCTTGCCATCCTTCCTTTTCACATTTTGACATTCAACAACTATATTGTTATGAAAATCTTATTCTTAATGAAATCAAATTAAAAACTCAGTTTTGCAAATCCAATAAAGAATTGATGATGGCACAAGAATTGCCACAGGGCGGAGAATTCCCATGCTATATAAAAGCAAATTAAAGCCCTAGACATTTATTGTGAGAGAAGAGACACTAGGACCCTGAAATTATTTATTTCCACTATGCCACATGATTAATGTAGCTTTCATCATATTCTCCAACTGCTATAGGTATATTACAATGACGGGAAATCATTGCTGATTGAGACTTTCAGAAAATGACTACAATTTTAAGGTAAGAAAACATTTTTCCCAGAAAATTAACTGCTGAACTAAATTTGGAACACAACACCAAAAAAAAACAAAAACAAAAACAAAACAAACAAACAAACAAACAAAAAAAAACCTGTAAGAAAGAGTCTGACAGCAACAATATATTTTTAGATTCTTCCTTGCTGAAGGTAAATTAGAGAACTCGAAAGTAAGGCCAAATATAAGAGACCTGGCTGAACACCAAGAATCAAACCAGAAGTTTAAAATACTGAAGCTAGTTGAAAAGATGCATATACACTGAATATATACTTTCTTCCTGCCAAAACTAGAACAGCTTTGTTTGGAATATCTTCATTGACAGATACAAAAACAAGGAATGGCGAACACAAGCCAGACTAAAGGCTTCTCTAGATTACTTGTTCCTCTTTCAAAATGCTGAGTGTAAAATGTTTCCTGAGGGGATACATAGGACTGAATATATTTACCACATACTTTTTATATAAACAGCTTCCCCAATTGCATTAAAAGGAGACAAACCCTTTAGTGCTAAAAGATCATCAGGTTTTAATTTGATAATTCTCTTTCTGCCCCAGTCTTGAATTCTAAATACAACTCTTTCTCTGCAGAGTCTGGATATAACTGAAACTCGTTACTTAGCAACTGGGTCACATTCCTTCTTTTTTGGCTCCACAATGAGTAATGCTTCCAGAATTTAAAATGAAAAACTTTCAACAATCTCCTATATATATCTTGAAAAGTTAGGAATAAATTCTCTCTTAATAAACTCTCTGTAAAAAACCTACATGACAATAAATCACTAAGATTTACTCTCGCTCCTTCAGTTTTAAATTCTACAGAAAACATCAGATTTTTTTCTTACATGAGTGCATTGCAGTATGAATAGCTGCATTTACTTGAAAGAAAATTTCACAGAATCACAGAATACTTGAGGTGGGAAGGGACCTCTGGAGGTCATCTGGTCCTTGAGCTCAAGCCAGCTGTCCAGCACCCTGTCCAGATGGCTTTTGAATATGTCTAAGGGGGGAGACTCCACCACCTCTCCGAGCAACCTGTGCTGGTGCTCCATCACCCCCACAGTAGAGGAGGGCTCCCTGATGTTCAGATGGAACAGCTCTGTCCTGGCACTGTGCACCACTGATTTCGTCCTCTTTGTACCCTCCCCACCAGCATTTATACACACCGATGAGAGCCATCATTGCCCACCCCCTGGGCTTTCTCTTCTTCAGGCTGAACAGTCCAGCTCTCTCAGCTTTCCCTCCCAGCTGAGACGCTCCAGTCCCTTCAGCGCCTTTCCGGCCCTTCATCGCACTCTCTCCAGTATGCCCCTATCTCTCTCATACTGAGAAGCCCAGAAGTGGACACAGTACTTCAGGTGTGGCCTTACTAGGACTGAGTAGAAAAGAAAAATCACCTGGTGACTGACTGGCAACACTTCACCCCAGGATACCATTAGTCTTTGTGGCAAAGGCACATTGCCCTTGATTAAAGCATACGATTGATGCAATTAGACATCCACTATGGACCCCCAGAGCCTTTTCTGCAAAGCTGTGTTTCCAGCTGCATCAAAAGAAGAATGACCAACAGGTCTAGGGAGGTGATTCTCCCCCTATACTCTGCTCTTCTGAGACACCATGTGGAGTACTGCGTTCAGTTCTGGGGCTCCCAACACAAGAAGGACTGGGACTTACTAGATCAAGTCCAGAAGAAGGGCCACTAGGACGATCAGAGTGCTGGAGCAACTCTCCTATGAAGAAAGGCTGAGAGAGTTGGGGACGATCAGCTTTTAAACTAAAAGAAGGTATGTTTAGATAGATATAAGGAAGAAATTCTGTACAGAGGGTGGTGAGGCCCTAGAACAGGTTGCCAAGAGAAGCTGTGGATACCCCATCCCCGGAGGTGTTCAAGGCAAGGCTGGATGGGGCTTTGTGCAACCTGGTCTAGTGGAAGGTACATGTATCTCTGCCCATGGCAGGGGGGTTGAAACTGGTCCTTAAGGTCCCCTCCAACCCAAACCATTCTATGACTCTATGACTCTTTGGGTGGTGGCCCCCCGGCATATACTGGTGCATGGGATTTTTCCTCCCAAGGTGCAGGACTCTGCACTTCCCTTTGTTGAACATTACTCAGACCGCTTAGATCATTTATGCTGTATCACAGCTTACTCATGCCAAAGAACAGTGGGAAGTGAATTGAGAAGTTTTACACAAAAATTTGTATTTTAAAATGCACCTTGTCATCTACAATGTTCAAAAGGCTTAATTTAGAATTAAGTGAATGAAGTTTTCAGATTAGTTAACTTCCTAAAACTCATAAGAATGAAGATTTATGGAAACTATTGAACCACCACACATCTGGTTAAAGGTGGATTGTTCTGTAACCAAAACACGTTAGAACATTACTGCTAAAATGTTACGCCTTTTGCTCCCTGCAGAAAAGCACCACGGAATATTGTGAATTGAAACACTTAACTTCTTTGTTCCAGATTTACATCCTGAAGAGTATTATCTTGTCTTCAATTAAAAAAATGTCTTCAGAATGAATCTATTAGGTCTTATCATTACAAAAAAAGTGAGAATCATCCTTCCCTAATAGTTTGCCATTGCTGAATATGGTCTCAGCTCAAGCATTTTTGGATACCAACACATTCTCAATGGATTTATGATTAAAGAGAGGTCTTTCTCCTACATCAGCAATAGCCCTAAATTAACAACTTGTTTTAAAAGAAAGCTCACTTTGCTTTTTAAACTTAGGAGAGTATTTTCATAACCTTTATATAACCCCTTCCTAGTCTTCCAAATGTTCCTCTCCATTGCTATCTTTTATTACTATAATCTAATTCACAAATAACATTTAAACTCTATAAAATCTGACCCACATATCTTTGGGCTATAATATGGCTAATTTCCCTGTTATATGGCAGTTTCTCACAGTTGTGGATAGGATAAGTTTGGCATTTACCCCAGGAAGAAATGCAGAACACTGTTACTATATTCCTAATGTAGTTCTGGCCTCCAGTTACCTGAAACAAAAGCTCTCTCTTTTTTTTTCCTTCTTATTTTTTTTGGTGAAAGAATCCCTGATATGAGATCCCCTGCTGAGAGATTGTTAGGCTGTTTGCAGTTGTGAAGTTAGAAGATCTGAGCAGTTCTGGCTATCCTCTTTTGAGTCCAGGGGAATTTCATAGCTGAATTTTATTTTTTAAAATTGGTCACTTTTCGTCTTTTTGATCAATTATGATTGAATGGAATTGACCAAAAGAGATTCCAGGAGTGTTCCTGAATGGAGCTACCTCTCTGGCAAAAGCAAGTCTATCCTTAAAGATTCCAATCCATTCATAAGCTTCCTGCCTTAAGATTTTGTTAAAAATCATCTTCAATTTCAGGGACCCAAAGCATATCCCACTTCCAAGAATTGCTGTATTAGGCTTCATAATACTATCTCTAATATAAAGTGAAGTCTGCCAATAATTAAAAAAAAAAAAAAAAAAAAGCCCCCCCCCCCCCCAAAAAAAAAAAAGGTATATGGTGTATATATCTGAATATGCATGTTGGCTACAAACAATAGCTCCAGGAAATCAAAACTGTCATTTTTTCTGAGCTATTAATCCAGATGATAACCTAAACATTAGGACCACTAGTTAATTACAATCAAACAATAAAATTGACGAAAATATAGGTGCTCAATCATTCTAAATAACTACAACAATTACCATGTTAAATGTGATCCTTTTTCATTTTCTAATGAAAAAAGAACAAAACCTAAGCAGGCTACCTGGGCCCAAATAAGAAAAAGCTCAAGTCAAGCATCTATTTCATATGCCAAAATATTCTGAAGCATCTAAGAATATGAGTTAGGTCCTAGTAAAAATAAATATACTAATAGAAATAACAGAAATCTTTACTGAGAAATTTGGGCCAGGATGCTATGCGCTATCTTTGTGTATTTGCCTCTCAACTAAATCAACATCTGTTGGACTCTGTTTTAATGATCTCTTCAGAAATCTTTACCATACACATACTTCAAATTGACAGAAACAAGACAAGAAAGATAGATTCATTATTTGCACCAATTAAAAGAACAGTTTGTACATTTCTTATAAAAGGCAACCAAGAGGTCTACCTGACTTTTTGTTTCAGAAAAACAGTGAAAAAATGCATCCATTACTGTCTTTCCCAAAGTTATTAATTGCTATTGAAGTGTCTCCCCAGAAAAAAAAAAAAGGTTCCTAGACCAACTATCACTTCCCAAGATCAATCCCCTCCTCCCCAAAAAATAAGTCAGTTTTACTAAATACCTGTTTTGACCAGCTATCATGATCCTTTTAATAATAGGTTAATAACATAAATAAAAAGTAAATATAAATTTCCTAAATATAAAATAACTTATTTTTCTATGTAACATATGTACTTACATTTAAAAGGCTGCTGATGGCATCAGGTTGTAGTTTTTTAACATCATCATAACATGGCCATACTATTTTCCTCTTAGTTTGAGAGACTGAACCATCCGTTTGTTCAGCTTCCTCTAAAGCACTGCATTTTGCAGTCACCATGGTCCAATCATAAGAAGGACCCGTAGCCAAAATCTCTTCTACATAGTAATCCCACTTTTTGAGGCTGGACATACTTACATTTGGTTTCAATGCTATTTGAAGAAAGTTTTATTATAATGAGAGAAAGCAAGCCTTTGAGTTTCAGACTGAAAAATGCCATACCTACATTTTCTATATTATTCAAAATTTAGCAGTATTTTGCATTGGGTGAGTAATATTGTAGTTTGATAACTGCCACAGCAAGATCCTGGGATATGGCTCAGATCAAGAAGTAAAAGTAATACTAGCTTCAGAAATATACTGCTCCTATTTATCCTTCCACTAAAACAAATGCTTACTATGAACTCCAAATCAGCGTACACATTTGCTACCCTTACGGTCTTTGTGCCCCCCCCGTTAAAGATACAAAAGGTACTCAATAGCAGTCACCATTCAACTTTCCTCAGCCAAAAAAACAAGACCATCAGAGAAAGGAGAAAGGTTGTATAACTTAGGTGGCCAAGCACTTGGAATAACCACAATAATATGAGGAAAGCAGCCAGAGATTGTAAAGCTTTCAAAGTAGTTAAAACCAGAAGACTTTGTATTAAAGACATACTTTTTTTTTTTCTTTTTTCCTTTTTATAAAAAAAGGTAATGCTCTCAGTTTGATATATCTTTCTTTATGGGAATTAATGCCTCAGTTCAATGGGCAATTTCAACACCTGAAGAGCGATGTTCAGTCACAATCACTTATTCTGCTACTATGACACCGTTTTCACATGAGGAAAAATAGTTAGTTCAAAAAAAGAGAAAGAAAATATATCAAAATACTGAAAGCAAATCTTAACTGCTTACTAAGCAGACTATTGCTTACAGTAAAATAGAACATACAGTGAGCAAGATGCCTATCAACCTCCAACTTCATCACAGTGATGATTCTAACACAGAAAATACATGTAGATGTCTCTCTGAAAGAGAAAGGTGAAGAATTTCCTATCCATTCAGCATAACATTATGGTTCTCTCTCTCCCTCCTCTCTCTTGTACCACTACTTATTTTAGTCAGTAAAGGTGTGTATGTGGTATGTACATGGGTTGAGGTGGTCTTCACTGTTGACTGCCAAGAGCATCTTAAAGAAAATAATTATTTTTTATTTATTTTTAAATGAGGTCAGTTTATATTATTGATTTGAGTGCCAGGTATTACATACGCTTACATACAATGTGGTGAAAAAGCTTGAGAAAAACAGAAGACCACGAATCATCAACAAGGTATCGTTGGCAACAAGACTTCCAAAACAGTGGAGACTGTTCTGTCATTATGTTTTATGGACACCAGCAGTGGACAGACATGAAAACAAATGATTTATCAACGTGAAGCTTACTAGCAAAGTAGGAGATAGCAGCACGTCAATGAACATCTGCAGGGCAGGGAGGCTGGATCATCTTAAACCAGCCTTGTCACCAGACCTACAGTGTGAGCAGCACCCTTTTCATGCAGTTCCTGAGATGTCTTGACTGCTTCTTCCCTGACTATTGCAAAACTCTATGATGGTGAGTGTATTGCCAATTTTACCTAATTATTTAAGATGCAGACAAATCTAGTGAGCGTACGTATATTAGACAGTGATATAGATAATATTCAATCAAATCATTATGAAATGTATCCCACTGTGACTGGAACATATTGTAAACTCATTTTCCCATAACTGTGTATTTTTTTTTTTAATACCTGCACATATTTTAAGATCATTTGATAATTAGTCATATAAATGAATGAAATCAAACAAGTAACCTTGTTTTCCTCAGTGGTACATATAAACATGTTACAGAATTGGCCCTTTACATGAAACTTCCATAACTGGGATGACTGAGAATTTAAGCCTGTGAGACATTAGAGCAATCAACCAGCGAGGGTCAACTTTGTCTGCCAAATGCTTAATTCAGCTGAGAAAAAATAAGGTATCAAAACATAGGGTATCACTCAAAATAACAAATTACCTGTTTTTTCTTTTAAAAAACGTACCTCTATTTCAGTAGGAGCAAAGAGGTAATTGAAAAAAACAGGGCTCCTTTTGTGCATTTTTTCAATACATTCCCAAATACAAATTCCTTTTTTGGCATGTTTATCTCCTTTATCTTCAAACAATGTCCCTAGAGAAAACAATAGCAATAAAAAGATAGCTTATGATAAGATGTAACAAACACCGAAGCATAGCCAAACGAAATGTCACTAACTAAATGCGTAGTAAAATCTACCATCAGATGCCATTGCTGTAAGATTGTATTTGATGAAACAACTGCTGTGCTTTGTAACTGCCACTCCACCACAAATTGGCAAAATGCCACTTTTGTACGAAAAACATTCAATAGAATTATATTATACTCTTCTGAAATTTACTGAAATACTTGAGTGCATTTATGAACGTCTCTTTCTGCGTCCAGCTATGCTGCTTCAACAGATTACCAAAGCCCTGCTAACTGATTCTGCCCCACTCAGTGAGATGTTATCAGCCCTTCCTACCTGCTGGGCCGGCTGCACATGGAGTTATTTGCCAACTTATTTCAGGCAAAACAGATCAGGCTAGTGTAAATAGTTAGCCATAGATTTGTGCTAACTGAAGTGACTTTGGAAGGACGTACAATTACGCCAGACTACTGGAAACAGGATTTTATATTGCATCAGGTGGTATTTTAAAGTATAACTACAGTATATAAACAATCACGATTTAAAAAAAAAAAAAGCAAATTAACACACTGTAGAACCATGTAAAAATACAAGCTGGAAGGAAAGACAGGAGTTAATCAACTCCTATGTTTTGTTCAAACCAAGGTAAATAATGGAAATAAATTTTTCTTGTTGAAATAAAACGGCTGCTCAAGTTTAATCTGTTTCACGGTTACTAGATTTTAAGAAAAGGATTAAAATTGACCATATGCCATGAGAAACACCCCACAAAGCAGTGTAATTCAGAGCACTTAAGCATTGTGCTTAGTGAACAAGCTCCAAGAACAGCCCCACCTGTGGTTGTAAAGTCTTAATAAGAGGGCTGTGAGGGCAGATAAGGCCTTGGTTGGAACCAGTGAGCTTGGATATGATATGTGCAGGGAGTAAAAAAAAAATAAAAAAAAAATAAAAGAATAGAAACACCGAAGAGAGCGCAAGAGAAAGGAGTGAGAGACAGCAGATGGAAAGGTCTACTTCTCCTCAAATGTCATGCACTCTCTGAAGGATGGTCAAGGACTTTGTTTCCATTAAAACAAGGAATTTTAATAGGGGTAACTGAACCAAGTGGATAAATTGCTAAAAACAAACAAACAAACAAAAAAAAAACACAAAAAAACAAACATAAATTGAGGAATGGCACTGCTTTCTTTTACCTTCTCTTAGTGCAATCAGGGGCATGTCTCAGGATTCATTCTTTCAGAAAACTCTACATTAATCACCTATATTTCGCTTCATATTACTGAACTGAAATTCATTAGATCATCACCATGCAACTACTGAACCATCTCAAACTAGGCAAATTTTTGTAGACCAAATATTAAAGAGAAAAACAAGGATAACAGATACAATATACAATAAACAAACATCACACCTACCATGTTCTAGTCTTTCATAGTCCGAATCCAGAAGAAATGTTTTAAATCGATTTGATATGTGATGAAAAGCGAGAAACTTCAGATAATACTGATTGAACTCAAACTCTGTTGGGTACTGACTATGAATCTAGAAATAAATGAAAGAGAAAAAAGATGATTTTGAGGCATTATATAAAAAGATACATAATATTAAATGTATATATACTATTAGGTATATATATACAGATATACGTATGATATATATATATAGATACATAATATTATATGTATTAATATTATTATGTAAATAGATACAATATAATACAAATGCATTCACAGGAGACTATCTTCTCTGTACACACAAACCCTTCTACATTTTGTCTAAAGATATTTTGAAGTCATTTAAATTCATGTCTATGATGCAAAAAAAATCAGAGCAGATAGAGTTTATTTTTATAAGTGTTATTTTACTCTGTATAAAACCCAGGATTCTTCAAAGTAATCAAACCGGATAAAAATCTTTTATGTTAACTCATGAGACATCATGCAAATTTATAGGCAAAGATGGTATTCCTAGTTGTAGCATTTCCATAGCTGGAATCCAGCTTTAATTGGCACATTTTGCAGTGGACTTCCAGGTATTGCTGAGGATCCAAACTAGCAAACATGTATAGAAGCAATGCTGACAAATGATATTCTATCTGTCATTGCTAGAATGGCTCATTTCTGATGTAATAACTAGTCAATATATATTTTCTTGTCTTCAAACTATGCAGCAAAATATTGAAGTATGAAGGAACAAAAAACATACTGAGGAGGTGTTTTGCCATTATTCACATGCATATATTTAAAATACTAAAAACAATATAACATCTTAATTTGTTATCTTCAGTTAGGCTTGGGATCTAATTCAGTGATTGTCTCCAACAGGAGTCAGGATCAGATGTTAAGACGACAAAAATTAGAGTACAGCAATGTGGGACAGTTGGCTCCTCACAACTGCTTCCTCTTGAACATCATCAGAAAGAGCCTGGTGTATGCTTTCAGGCATTTAGTTTAATATTCATGGCCAAATTTGTTTACATTAATTATTAATGAAATACATTATTGCTCTCCATATAAACTTTAAGACAAAATTTTATCTTGATGAGATATTGCTCACAAGTTTCATGTTTTAATTGTAGATTTAAAATTTACTCTCTAGTAAATATTTTGACTGTGATTTTCAATTTCAGAATTAAGCATGGTAATGAACCAAACACTCCCTAGTTACAATGGAAATAAATTTTCACAATCAGGAAGAAATTGCTCATGGAATTCAACATTTGAAATATGTCTCAGAGTGATTTACCTAGCTTCACATCAAACTTGTAAAATAACTTTATTTTTACAATCTTCCTATGTTTTGTCTTTTGTATTCACACCACTCCTATTTTCCCATTCCACCTTTTTTTTTCTCTAATCTCTACTTATAAGTTCCTAGAGAGAGAAACTTGTTTATTTAGTATTAAGGAAACAAGAATCAGATTATCTGAAACTCATTGATGTTTAAATTTTCACATCTACTAGTTGAAAAAACAACAATAAATAAAGAAACAAAAAATGCGTCTAATAGGAAAGGTTAACTATCAAATTTACAATAGTGACAGGAAAATTCCTTGAAAAACCCTATAAATACATACACAGCAGTTTGGTCAGAGCATTTCTTGTAATATGTCAATATTAGCTCATGGCTAGGCATTTAAAATACTAAGATATGGTTAGTGGGTTCAATATACCCACTCTTAATTTATTCCCCACTTTTTCCCAGATACATATGACTCTATTTCTTCATTGCTTTGTAAGAGTAATGCTAAGCAAAACTTTTTTTATAATAGATTCAAGATTAACTTCATAGACAAAGTGACTTTTTAGTTACCCTTATTAAAAATAAGTATATCTTGTCATATTGTAAATTAAGATATAATTGGGATACAATAATTTTGTTCAAAAATGATAATATGTACTTTTGAGCTGAGATCCCCAAAAGTGCTTTATGTGTGTTTGTGTGTTCAGACACATACATGCAAATACAAATAGCTTACTGTATATTTCCACCTTGTGTTAGGAAGTTTTATTTTAATACATTGTTAGAAAGAAAGGCTTTTTGATAAATTAGAACACTCTGTTATTTGATATGACTTACAAAGAGTCCTAATTTCTACTGTTGGTCTAGTAATTAGTTTAATAAATTTGAAGAGTTGGAAGAATAAGTAGGCAATAAAATCCTATAATGCATTTCTGAGATTTCTGGAACTGCAAGTAAATAGACGGTATAATAATAAAATTTGCCTTTCAGAAGTAAAAACAACTATCACTGAAAACATTTATTTGATGAAGGTAGAAAAATACAGACAGTAACAATAACTACATGTACATTATAGTGGTTGCGGCTCATTTCAGTACAACTGGAGATGGGAAATATATCACAGCTGAGGAAAGTAACTAGTTATTGATGATTTGCTTAGATGAGTGCACTGTGTGCAAAATCCAAAACATGGATGAGCTATCATGAGAAACATTTCCTGACAAAATACAATTCCAGTATCACAGGTGATAAATTCTAAATGTAACATTGGAAAAAATAATTGGATTATTTTAAGCAATTAAAAATAAAAGTGCAAGAGAGATTATTCATTACTGTAAGCAATGTAACCACTTAGGTCGAGGTTAAATATAATTGGTTTCCTTCTGGAAACTCTTTGGTCCCATTTGAATTAATTCACTGACTTCAAGAGTTTTACTCAAAAATTGTATGCAAGTTAGAAGCAGTTTTTATATTTCACAATTTCAACACATACCACCTAGATAAGGCTTTCTAGATATGCTACAGGGACCTAGTATCTTTAAAAATTACAACCACTTACTAGAATTCCTAATCTCCATAATATATGAGCATTTAAAACCTGAGTAAACCTATAGGTGTTCTTAATACTATGATTAAGTAAACTCAGTTTCTCAGAACTCCTTTTTCAAATCAAAATGTTCCTAATTAATTTAAATCTCTCCTAAATGGTTTTAGTAATTTTACACTTCTTTCAGCTGTTCTTAGTTTTCCAGTACCTTTTGTTTTTGTCGTTCCATTTTATACCAATATTTACTTCATTTACATAAGAAATACAGTAGTCCAAAATGCTCTGTGCTAGTAATCACTAACAGTAGCACACTCACCTCCTTTTACTCAAGGTGTTATAACACAGCTCCTTACTAGCCTTAAAAAAAAGTCAATTCTAGAAAAGCATTGTTTTAATTAAATAAATTACTGAATAGATACAGAAGAAAAATAAGAAAAGCTTCCTGCGCTGACATCACTTTCATAAACTCAGTCTTCTTAGAAGCAGTGAGAGTATCTGCCAGATGCTGCTATTGTGAAAGAATGATTTTGCATTAATAATTCAGCTGACACCTGGAGATATTGGCATAAACAATGACTTCTTAGAAGATGATGTAGTTCTAATTTAGGAACCACTGCTTCATTTGTTTTCTCTGTATCGTTAGTTTAACCAATGACATTTAATCCATACTGGCTCTACAGTGATTTTCTCATTACCTTGTATGTCAAAACTATAATAGTTAAATCTTTTTTTGAAAGGACCAAATATTTACTTCCAGTGACCAGTCAATTAAAAAAACCCTGAACATAATATATTAGGTATCGGGGTGAAGCTGCAGTCTAATTGGGTTCTGTAGTCATCTAGTAAGTTGTACAGAAACCATTCAAGCTTAACAGAAATGTTCAAGTACACATGTTAAGTACATTTACTTTTCCTAGTAAATTCCGGTGAAACTTCAACCATTAATTTAACTTCGCAAGCAATCTCCCTTGAGTTTGCAACAATACTGTTAGAACTTGGTAAGTCAATATTTCATTAGGAACTAGGTTTGTGTCTATTTCTAGAAAATCTATTCAGAGTTGCATTCTAAATAGACTTGTAGCTTTAAGTGTTAGAAATTTAGCTTCATGCCTTTTTCTCATAACAGACAAATCTTTATTATCTATAATACACTGGTTATGTGTGTCAAGCTGTGTTCACAGGTACTTTTTCAGATGAAGATACACTGTTTACAATTTGATTACAATCCCTAGATAGCCCTATCACTCTGGCTAAGAAGTTAGGGCCTCTGTCAGATTGACTGTCAGGACAAACCACTTCTGGACCTGTACCCATCAAAATAAGATTTTCACAGTAGGTCTTTTCTACCTATTTTCTCCTGCCATTTTGGCAGGCAGGTTCACATGAACCCCTTAGCTAGCAGACCGGAAGAACAACATGTCCGCCAGAGAAGAGGTGATAAATAGCTCCAGATAGCCTGTAAGAGGTGACCTTTCTCCTGACATAGCTGCAGCCCAGGTATGTGGACACAGCTTTATAAAAAAACACTCAGGAAAAGGAAAAGGAAAAGGAAAAGGAAAAGGAAAAGGAAAAGGAAAAGGAAAAGGAAAAGGAAAAGGAAAAGGAAAAGGAAAAGGAAAAGGAAAAGGAAAAGGAAAAGGAAAAGGAAAAGGAAAAGGAAAAGGAAAAGGAAAAGGAAAAGGAAAAGGAAAAGGAGAGACAGATCTTTACATAAGATGTACCCACTAATGAAATGTATACTTTCTATTGACTTTATACTTTTATCATTTCTAAGGACAAATACTTTCTATTGAAATGTATACTTTCTATTTCTAAAGATAGAGAAGATTCAAATACTATCAAAGCTGCTCTCTGAGATGAATTGTTAAAAGGATGTTCCTCTATCATGTAGGAGAACCATATCAAATTGAAAACAATCCTGGATGATGTAAAAAGTAACATCATATATACTTTAATTTCAAGATTAGTCTTAGAAAAAAAAACACTTAGAGCACAATAAAAAATTTGAAATTGCTCCTTCACCTCTCTGTCTCCCTAGAAAGTGTAAAGATTAGAGATAGTGCACCTTGAGGCAGACTCATACCTGTGGATTTATAACAGCAGGGATTTATTCCACTTTACATTTTGACCTAACTTCTGAAATCAGGAAAATTATAGTCCATTATTCTTTGTTCTTAAAACTTCAGATTGTGTTAGATGTAACTCAAAGAAAATACAAGAATTTTGCCAAAAAGAAGACAGAGGACAACCTATTTTAGGGCAATAAAAAAAAATTATTGAATGCCGATTTTCACCTTTGTTCTGGATAACTCATCTGTTTCCAAAGTTTGTGTGACCTCTGGATTTGAGGAAAAATCTACTCTACAGGTATGCATGGATAGTTTCCTTGTTTTACTTTAAGACAATTTTCTAAGATTTATTACAGCAAGACTGGAGCAAAGTGTCTCCATAGTCAGAAACAGGATGTTTAAAATGATGTAGGCTATGTCTACATCAGCACATAGTTCAGAGCAGAAGAAGCAGATAAAAACACCAAAGCAGCTGCTAATGAAGTTCCTGCAGCTACACTATGTATTTGTTTTACTTTGGCCTGGACCAGTTGAATTGATTACCGTATGGTTTTAAGAGAAGTGATAAATTGTTGGTTCAGATCCTTTTAAGAGCTGGTGAGCATTTGACACACACCTGAAGCACAAGTTCTGGGTAAATTCTTTCAAGAAGAACATAGTTGACATGTACCAAAAAGCATTAACAAATAGTAAGGGGAGATGCTTAAGGGATTCACTCCAAAATTACACTACTGCTTCAAATAAAATGCTGATTTACTCCATTTTACTAACAATGTTACCCAGCCAGTTCATTAAAGCAAGAAGACATCTGATAACAGAGAGAAAATGCACCAGACAAATGATTTATAAAGAACTGAATAAACCACCCAACAGATGAGTCTCGCTATTTGAAGACGCATATATTTGTCTTCTTGTAGCCACGGCAACTAAGATTATTTTTCTTTCTGCTTCAGAAAGGAGAAATAACCTTAATTTACTATAAGGAATAATTCGAGTGACAACTGAGATTAGATTAACTTGTTCGAATGAAAAATGTAGTATTGATTCTCCTCAGGAAAATCTCCCCATTTTGAATAAAAATTAACTTGAGGATCACAGCCATTGGGAAATGGATTGATAAGACAGGAGATGTGACAAATACTTGCAAGGTTTTCTAATGTTGTAGGAACAGAACCAAATTCCAAGGATATGATCTATTCACTTGCAGGACAGAAATAATGATGGGCAATGGTGTTTAACATTGGGAAAGATACAATATGCATCGTGTTCTTCCATTAAGTCTTCACTCATTTTCTTATAAACTCATTCATTACCATTCTTCCAGATATCTAAAGATTATTTTTCATTGGTTTAGCACGTTATCTAGTCTGTGGACGTTGCTCCAGGCAACAGAGTAAGTCTACTTGCCAAATCTCTTGCATGGTCTACTCCTTGCAAGAATTCACCATGAATGTCTGTTCCAAGAAAGCAGGTGAGTGCTTTAACAGTCTTCTGTGAGACAGTCAACCATACTTTAAGTGCAGGTTAGTAACACACAGATTTTTCAGTGAGAAAAATGAGAAATGGAAAAAACACAGACAAATACAAGAGGAACTATGCCAACACCTATCTTGGGTTTGCATATACAGAGAATCTGCAAAGCAGATTTTCTGTTTTGAGATGAAAAAGAGGACAGACTATAGAATTAATCTGAAATAAGCATAAAATTCTTAATCTGGGTTTTGCTACACCATGTAACTGTGAGTATTTATCTTCTTGTGAACATAAAGATATAGCAAAATAAGAACATCTTGGGTGACCCATTGTTCTAAAGCTTTCTATTGGTTGTGTTCCTTCTTTTCCTAGTACTATTATTGAACCCCATAAAACCTGTTCTTTATCAGCTACAGAAGTGGAAAATTACAACTGAAATCTCTACAAGAACACAAAGCCTGCAGAAGCATTACTTGGGCTGATATGACCAGAAAATTTTACTGGTATGATAAAAGCAGAATTCCAAGAACAACAACATTTTAATTCTGTGATAACCACTTGGTTTTACTTCAAAACCATCCTGTACATCTGTTAACATGCTCCTGATAGTAGAGTTTCTGACTAATAATGCTCACTTGATGATCAGGTCTGCAACCAACTTCCTGGAAAAAGATCATTGTCTTGAATTCAAAATACTTCCAAAAACCTAGTCATTGTGCCTTGACTTTGTTTCTATACAAGACCATGATCTGAAAAATTGAAATGAAGAGTTATGGACCTCCATATTGCTGCTGGAGTGATCCCAGACAAATCAGCTAATGATGGAAAAAGTGCCCTGATAATATTCGTATAATAATAACCATTTTGGAAGTTTGTCCTTAATAACTCTGTTTGGGAGCAAAATGTGTGTCAGGCTCTTCAGATACTTCCAGTGGTCTTCCTATTCTCAGACAGGTTGTTCTTGTTGGCTGCCCCAGAAGAATCCCTCTTTTAGAAGGAAGGTATTAGGCTGGGGACCAATGACAGATTGCTCAGAAGCTCATCCATTCTGGGAATATGCCTATAGCAATTATCTGTAACAGTAGACTTGGCATAGCTACCTCTGTGCATTTAATTACGAATAAAAAATAATGAAAAAAAGACAAGCAAAATCAATGAAACAACCTTACCTAGAGAAATCATGACCCTCTTTATATGCTGAGGGTTAAAAAGGAAATAGGAACCCCTCTTCTGGCTATATGTATAGCTCAGCCTCTATAGCCTGAAGAAAAAGTCTACAAATAAGTATGGAGAATGGAGCTGAAGGGGAGTGAGCAAACGATCAAAACACAATTTCTGGATGCAGTTAATTATTAGAGCAGGTATGTTATAAAAATTAAAGACTAACATAAAATATGAAAAAAGGTAGAATTATCCTCAGTAAGTCAGTAAGGAGAGACTACTCACCAGACTGTAAGCAAGGAGAAAGAGTGTATAAAAGTCCTCCCCAAAAAATTTTGCTGTTACTAGCAACATAGCTCTACTTGGCTGGAAGTTATAGCAGCATAGTAGACTATTGGAATGCATTGAATAGAAAAAATAGAATTTCAGTGAACAAACCTCTCCTTTAGAGTTTGAAAACATCACGGACCACTACAGAGGTGGTTTGTAGCTTGTTTTTTTCCAGAACTGACAGAGTACAAGACACAGTCAAACACAGGAAATTAAAAACTGTCTACTCACTGTATTAACAACCTGTCAATTTCTTCTGCTGCTTTAAGGCATTCCAGACTGCCAAAAGCCAGTCTTACCCATAAAAAACATCAGTTTGAAACCTCTGCATTATGCATCTTAAAAGATCCATAATGCCAACCATCCCTAATAGACAGTCTGTTTTGTATGGTCAGTTTCTTCCAGGCAACCATGCTAATTTTCCAGCTCTTCTTAATATGAAGCCCATTCTCTTTAATAAAACCCAGAGAAGAAGGCTACTAGTTTTCTCTCAAAGAGTTATCTATTGCTTATGAAATAGTGGTATCTATGCCTAGATATGGATGGACTTACCTGATGCACACAGTCTAAGAACTGTAAGAAAACAGGAGCAAATCCGCTACCCTGACAATTGAGAGTCAGATTACTTCGTTGACTGAATTTATGACCAAAAGAGAGCCATTCTTTTTCCACCAGCATTCGGAAGCCTTCAAGTGTCCTGTAGAAGGGATCACTGAGTAACTGCACTAGAGATACTACCTAGATCACAAAACAGGATAAGAATGACAGAAGTTAAAAGGAGAACACACCTTATACAATGAAAATAAATATTCCATAATCTGTTTGTAGTTCAAGGAAACCAAAGCCTTCAAATAAATTCCGTTACAAGTATCTTCCCAGATAGGTCACATATTTTTATAAAATCATACAAATAGCATCTCACATGGAAGAGCCTTAAACTGTGACTTAATTAGTAAGATATTATTTACAAAATAGCACTGCCTACGCCTCAACAAAGATAGCATTAAATAATTGGTCATGAGGGTGACTCGAGCTTCTGCACTGTTGCCATGCTAGGGTGCTCACCAGCCAACTTCGGCCTGTTCTTGTAAACAGCATCCCAAGAGACTTTAAAATGCAGCACAGACTTCTCCCACCTCCACCAATGTAATTGTCCTTCTCTATTCTTCACTGTTTGACAGCAATTGCAAGAATTATGTTAACATTCTCTCTCTCTCTCTCTTTTTTTTTTTTTTTTAACCTGAAATAAGGATGCTGGCTGTACATGTTTTTATTCATTACACTTTTTCTGGATTATGAAGCAACTATGTATAGATACAATGTATCCATTAAATGAGGCAGCAGGTCATCATTTACATAATTTATAGTTTGTTCCACAATGTTATCTGTTCTGGTAATCTGTCCTTGCAGCAGGTGTGTTACAGTCACTTTGGCACAAAGTTAGTTTTCTCTCTGTGTACTCTCCTAACTTCATGTATGGCAAGTGAATGGCAAAAGAAAGAATTCCTATCCTTCCCTTCTATGTTAAAGCATACTGTATTTAAAAAGATAAATCATCTGTTGTGACAACTTTCATCTTTCATTCTTCCATATGGTCAAGTATGGGAATGCAGATCTTGTAGATAAGCCTTAGAATTCCAAGTCCCCGAGGACTTTTTGTAAAAGTTAATTTTAATGAATGCTTTAATGGAGTAAATTGCAAAGGAACACAAGGAACACAAAGCAAATTGCAAAGGAACATAAGCATACATTACATGTATGCTAGTCCCTGCTGCCACAACACTTTTTTTTTTAAAGGTTGTATCAAATTATCAATCACATATGTAAAAAAGTATGGCCTGGTGTTTTTCTTATTATTTAGTTATTTCAAGGTTTTAATAGCAGCTTACTTGTGCAGTAATATCCCAGCCGTCTTCCAAACAAACCATAACAGAAGAACCATTTTCCAGGAGCTCTGAGATGATCACACTCAATTGCATTATCCTGTGAAGCTATAGAGTATTGCAAATCAGTAAGACACTCAAGAGAAATATTTAGGTATTTTCAATAAATAGAATACGTTTGTATTTAACATTAAAAATGTATTACAAAATCTACATATATCACAGAGAAATTAACTGATGTAACAGATTCAAAAACTAAAAAACTTAACAATCTCAGAGGATTTTCATTTGAACTACAACAAAACTAAGCAAATATTTGAAGATAAGAACTAAAACTATTAAAACCAATAAGCACTGTAATAAAACAGTTGTCATAAAAAGTGGAATGAGAATGACACAGCTGACAGATTTATTGTAGAGAAATTCCACTCTGGGCTTAACACTAAATCTTTTCCTGTGAAAAGTTAAGGTTGCATAAAGTCACTAAGTACTTTGATGAGAGAATCCATATTTACAAGATAATAGTTTTAATGTTCAATCTTATGGAATTTGACAATTAATGAACTGAATATTTTTAAAATAAATCTACTATCTGAAATAGTTTAGATAGATTAAACTTTTTTTTTTTTTTTTTTTTTTTTTTTTTTTTTTTTTTGCTTTTGGGCAGACTCACTAAGAGGACACGCTAATTATTTGCATTCTAAAATTTGTTTTGCAGTGATACTAAACATTTCTGAGGGTCAATACGTTTCTTTGGGACAAAGTTTATTGACTTGAATGAGATTTATTCAAACACGATCACTTATAAGCAAGTTAAAGAACTTAGGTGACTTTGAGCATTTTTACCTTATGAAGAGAGTTCTCTTCTTTACTGTTAAAATGAAAAACTGTGGTGCTTCTACCATTTCTGTCATACTGACATGACATTCTTGGTAAATAATGTAACAGACTATATGTAAACAAATTTTTTATTAACCACTGAATGAAATTGCTCTTTGCAGAGCACCAAATACAAACCAACCCATAGTAACAGAAATATGAAAGCCTGAAGAAAGGAAGAAAGCAATATAGGAAAACAAATAAGCAAAGGATGGCAAGAGACATCTAAGACCATCTATGTATGGGAAAAAAGTAAATTCAGAAAGTTCAGAAAGCACAGGAAACAGACTCAGGGAAAGCAAAATTAACCTGGAGAAAATAAGAGAAAAAAGATAAATCAAACAACAGTTAAACCCTAGAAAATTCGTCCTTGCTTAAGGCTGATTTTTGCCTCATAAAAAAAGAAGAAAAAACAATCTTATGAATATTACCATGAAAACTATGACAGAAAACACTTAACTGCTCTGAACATTCACACAGTCTTTACTTACAAAATAAAAGTAACTAATTTTCCTGCTATTTTCAATAGGAAAAGGTTGAAAAGCATCTCATTTTTAAAATCAAACAGTTCATTTATTGTTCTATGCTTTCATAGGCAGAATAGACGAAAGACTATTTTTTGCTGTCCTTAATGAAAAAAACTGATATACAATCTTGTTATACAGATTCAATATGAAGAAATGCAAAATACTATTTGTATTGTTAGTGCTCAGAACATACTTTGAATTTCTTCTTCTGCATTCAAAACTTTATAAAGAACTATTTAATCTATACAGTGTTAAAACCAATATTGTGCAACTACTGTTACGTAGGAGTGGAAAGTTTGATACAAAAAAAACAAATTTCCAAGATGACAGATCTATGTCCTTTCACAGGATTAGCAGAAAATGTGACAAATCAGTCCGTAAATCAAATTTATCACATAAGTCATTTACCACATGATTTGCACCATGGAAGTGTCTTGGTAATGAATCAGAGGTAGAATATGACACTATGATCTAGTCCTGAGCAAAGAGTGATACCGTTACTTTTCCTCTCAAACATTCCTGAGAGTAACACAATGTGATAACCTCTCCTTGATCTCTGTGCTGCTATAGGAACATGTTTATTTCATCAAAATTACATTTATTTCCCTTATCTACATCTATTAACTTGCTCGACTGTTCCGTGATTGAAATTGTTCATGTGGTGGGGGCATCAAATCTTTAATGTCTCCTGATTTCTCCCTCTCTGAACAAAGTGGTTATTAGACATATCAATGACCAGCTCCTGTGTTCTGTAAGAAATCATCACACCTAAAAGAAAAAACTTCAGCAATTCCTTGCATTGTAGCACATTCCAGCCAGCATGCTTTCCGATGCATGATTTCTGAAATGACTATGTTACTCATATATATTTTCTCCTTGAGAAATCATTGTAAGAACCTATTCTGTTTTCTTTGATTATTTACATCGAGGAGAATTTATGCAACAGAATATTCCAAATAAAATATACAAGTGTTAAAAAACACTCTCTCTAATTAAAATTTTTTTAGATTTACAAAGAGCTGACTTTCTCTTCTTAATCTGAATCTTGCAAAGTTACTTACAGTCATTTAGTTAATCTTTATGTAAGGAAATATGGGATAGGGAAGTAAAGGAACAGATTTAAAGACAACAGATACTAATAGATGAACAAGCACACAATCCCCTCTCTCCTGCAAACACTTCTCCTTATTTCACAACAGATAACAGATGCTAGCTTATTTGCTAAATATTTGTGCATGTGGAAATTCAGTGTAGGAACACATATAAAGGGTAGAATATCACTCTGAAAAGCAAAAGGCTTATTTATTCTTCTCTACTTTTTTTCTGATTTTTGTAATAAATAAAATAAGAAAACAACCATTTAATACCAAGACCGTAAGTTGATAATATGCAATAAAAATGGTAATCTCTACTTACATACTTGTTCCATGTAACAATACGTGTTCCATGTAACCAGTAAATTATGCTATAAAAACTGCTTCCCACATCTGTAAATGTTATGATTGTATTAAAACAATAATGCCTATGTAAGGACAGAATTGATAGCATGCAAAATAATTACAAAGAACAAAGAGGAACAACAGCTGGTTAGAATACAATAGGTCTCTGTCAGAAGAGCCTGAAATTTATTTTGTGTAAGCAGTATTGCATAAAGATTATTAGAAGTACCTGTCATATAAATTACCTGTGGGAACCACTCTGACTCCCCAAGTGCTTTTAGGAATGTTGCCTCAGAATCTGTAGGAATAGTGCTGGGAACACAAGCTCTCATCAGCTTTTTAAAGCTTGCCTTCGTCTGTCGGATGTCACTGAATTCAACAGGAACAAATTCACAATTCAAAGCAAAATCAAGTTTGAAGCCCTGTGTAGGAAGGAAAGCAGCAGATATAATTTAAAAGGGAAACACATTTTTCAGTGAAAATCTTACCAAATATCATAGTCTTGTCTACTTTATTACTAAATACTTCAATTATTAATTCAAATTATTTTGAAATATCTGCCCAGTATAATGATAATCCTTACACTTGTAAAACGTACCATAAAAAAGTACCCATATACTACTCATAACAAAACTGTATACATGAGAGTTATACGACTACCACTGTAACACAGTTGAGTTGAATAAATCTGTTGCGCTATCTATGCACAAGAGAATGTGCCGGTCACTAGTGGCATCCCCCACGGCTCAGTACTGGGGCCAGTCCTCTTTAATATTATCATTGATAAATATCTTTATCGATGATCTGGGTGAGGGGATCGAGTGCACCCTCAGTAAGTTTGCAAATGACACCAAGTTAGGTGAGTGTGTCGATCTGCTTGAGGGTAGGAAGGCTCTGCAGGAGGATCTGGATAGGCTGCACCGATGGGCTGAGGTCAACTGTATGAGGTTCAACAAGGCCAAGTGCCAGGTCCTGCACCTGGGGCACAACAACCCCAAGCAGCACTACAGGCTGGGAGATGTGTGGTTGGAAAGCTGCCTGGCAGGGAAGGACCTGGCAGTATTGGTTGATAGTTGGCTGAATATGAGCCAGCAGTGTGCTCAGGTGGCCAAGAAGGCCAACAGCATCCTGGCTTGTATCAGAAACAGTGTGACCAGCAGGGCTAGGGAGGTGATCGTCCCCCTGTACTCGGCTCTGGTGAGGCCGCACCTCGAGTACTGTGTTCAGTTTTGGGCCCCTCGCTACAAGAAGGACATCGAGGTGCTCGAGCGAGTCCAGAGAAGGGCAACCAAGCTGGTGAGGGGCCTGGAGAACAAATCCTACGAGGAGCGGCTGAGGGAGCTGGGCTTGTTCAGCCTGGAGAAGAGGAGGCTCAGGGGCGACCTTATCACTCTCTACAGGTACCTTAAAGGAGGCTGTAGCGAGGTGGGGGTTGGTCTGTTCTCCCACGTGCCTGGTGACAGGACAAGGGGGAATGGGCTAAAGTTGCACCAGGGGAGGTTTAGGTTAGATGTTAGGAAGAACTTCTTTATCGAAAGGGTTGTTAGGCATTGGAACAGGCTGCCCAGGGAAGTGGTGGAGTCACCATCCCTGGAGGTCTTTAAAAGACGTTTAGATGTAGAGCTTAGGGATATGGTTTAGTGGGGACTGGTTAGTGTTAGGTCAGAGGTTGGACTCGGTGATCTTGAAGGTCTCTTCCAACCTAGATGATTCTGTGCTTCCTTTAGGACTTTTAGGCAAATTAACAATAAATAAATAAATATAGCCAACAATTCCAAGTTATGCTTGGATATAAGGATGCTAACAAAAGCTAGAGAAATACTAAACAATCAAAATCAACAAGCTTTCCTTATATAAAATCAAAGTTGAATTGATTTTGTAGACCAGATATAGATCAATGAGAGCAGACTCAAAACAATCATTTCATCGCTACATAGTATTATTATTCTGATTGCTGTATTGCCAATACAACACTCTTTTCCTTAGTAATGCCCAGAGATGACCTACTTTCTGCAAGATTGTACATTAAATACATAAATTTAAAATAAAAAGGAAGAAGAAGAAGGAAATCTTGAACTGTAAACCAGCAAGGAAATAAATCAATAAAATATAAGGATTCTTGAAGTATCCCTTTCTATGCAACTTTCAACTTATGTACATCCTGCTGGACTTCAGACTATTTCATGTTGGTTTTGTTGAACACTTGTTTGCACATCTAATAGTTACCTCCTTTCATATTCTGCATAGTAATGCATTTCCATATGGTAATTAAAAATGGTATTAAAAATGGTTTACTCTATACCAAGCACAAGTGTATTATCCCCATCTAGTTTACATCAGTTGATATATTAAGCAATTTCAATTTTTTGACCAAGTGGTTTTAAAGGGTTCCTTCAAAGAAGCAAAGCAAAGACTTTTGCTCCTACTACACATCTTTAGTTTCATCACTCTCTTCACTTATTATTCATTAAAAAATTGAACAGAAATTAAAAAACTGTCAGTATTTGACTATAGCAATTTATGTCTACATAACCATCTCTTGAGTTACTCTTCCTGTACTCCTTTTTATGAAATTGCCTGCTTTGCCAGAGCCTCCTGGAGCTTATAGTTATAAAAGATACCTTAAATAAGATAAAAAACTGATATGAGTAGACCTGATTGAAAACCTCAGGATGAATGCCCTCCAGAAAATCAAATGAAAACTGCAACTCAAAAAACTGAAAATTTTGCAGGAAAATAAACTGCTTTCTTAGTATTCATTAGAACAGTTTATTCTAGTAATTATTAATTATGTTTACTTTGGAGATTTCTGTTTTGTTCTTTTTACTACTATGCTTTATTGTATTGAACCAGAACACTTTGTTTATAGATTTAATAGGATATTTCTGTCAATTATTGTTATGCTAATTATATTATAAAGTATTTGAATGTCAAAATAAATATGAATAACTAATAAAAATGACTTCTTTGGATACCAATGTCTAATGAAGAAACCTAAAGGAAAATAAATTTAAAATCAGTTATAAATGATAAATTAAAAATGAAAAGAACTGATATCTTTTATATATATATATAAATATGACTGCATGTAAAAGTAAGATATAAAAGAACACTTGAAAGTACAAAAGAGAAGTTAAAATTGAAACAGATTGCGAAGATTTTTAGCATTTTGATTCATCATTCTAATACAACATGATTCTTTCATCTCCAGAAATAATTCATTCATAAAGAATTGAAAAAGGTAATTTTTACTTACTACTAACTGCTGTTGTAAACTATGTATTTCACAAAATGCATTGTGTTTTATGTATGCTCATATTTGGAAAAGCAAAAACAAATGATTTTTCAGTCTTTGCAGAGATTAAAAAGATATCTAAACATTTTCTGAAAAGTGAAGACCTAATAAAGGATACATGTTTCTTAAACAACCGTGTCTAAAATATTAAAATTTATCCCAAAAGAGTGTCTAAAACCGTAGATATCATGGACCTCTTCATGTAATCAAATCAGGATGAACAGACTTCTGAGTTAGTGTTATCCACATCAATTTGACTTCATATGATTGTAAATGCTACCCCTAATTACTTTTCCTGTTTAATAAAATTCCATTTGCTTCATAACGTATTTCAGCACACCAGGAAAAATAAAACTTCAAATAAGCCTTTTTTATATTTTTCAAACTAGACATTACTGTGAGATGACAACTCAGCTGAACATTAGATGACGAGTCAGCTGAATCAGAGGAGTAATAAGCATTTAGGTGTATTTAAGCATGGCTTTGACAGGAAGACCATACATATAGAGAACTTCAGCACACTCTTGGAATAGCTCTGAAGAGCCTCTGAATGGGGCAGCTGCCAGGATCTTTATCTCAGCAGCTACACTTGGCACAGCTGAACACTGCTGCTCTTTCTCCCTGCAAAGCCTATGTTGTTGGAACAGCAAATACATGGTAGCTTCAAAATACAAAGGCTTTGCTAGATGTTTTGTTGCCACACAATACATTTCATGAGTTCAATACATGAGTTTGTGCTTGTGTCTAGCTGTTCTTTAAAACAATTCAGTAAGTTTTTATTTATGTTAACTTTGTTGTATTATGTAACGACAGAGTGCGATTTCTAACCCCAACCACATTATGCTGCATTAACTGTTATTCTATGTATAGCAATACAGAACACAGCAGAACAGAACAAAATGGAGAGCATGCCTGTGTAGCAAATACTACCTAAAATGCCCATGAGAATTTACACCTTTAGGAGATCTATCCACTTGACTTATCTAGAATATTATTTTTGCTTTGAAAAAGCATTAGGGCTATTGAACTCAAGCCAAATAAAAACTATATTAACATAAA
This sequence comes from Anas acuta, assembly GCF_963932015.1. NCBI lineage: Eukaryota > Metazoa > Chordata > Aves > Anseriformes > Anatidae > Anas > Anas acuta. The sequence goes on from NC_088983.1 coordinate 62,929,681, forward strand.
AATAAAAATGACATTACCCGTAACTGAGATTTTTCTCCAAATATATAGAGGGCTGCTTGACGTCTCAAAAGCTGACTTTGCAAAAAAGTGCTGCTACTGTAGGAAGTGGCATTGTCTTTGCCTGCAAGTCTTGCACCAACATCAATGAATGGAGTCTGAGCGTTGATAAATCGGTTGCTTGAACGAAGACTTGCCCATACACCTTCATAAAGATGAAAAATATTTTAAAAACCTCTTAGTGTGAGGCACTAGAGATGATAATTATTCATGCATATGCTACAATGTAATTTAGAAAGTACAATGTTTAAACATGTCGCTTGCATTCCTCATAGAACACAATTAACAACATGTACTGGAAATAAATCGTTTCATAACAAAAATTGTCAAAATCATTCTACTGTACTGTCTTTTAACCTAAGATTCTAATCAAACAATGCTTTCCACTGTAGAGAAAATGGTTGCTATGAAATCAGTTACACAACGATAAAAGAAATAACAATTTGCAAGTAACTAACATCCATTTAAGTACACGGAAATTAAATTACTGGTGTGCTTTCAGAAGTAGGGACAAAAAACTCAACTATTTCCTTGTCAAAGGCATATTATTTTGGAAGTCTAACCAATAAGAATATTACGCAATAATTTCTTCCCTCAAAAATAGAAATACTATCACTTTAAATTCCCCATTTATCTCGAATTCTATTTAATAATGCACCCCATATCCTATTATAACAAAAATGTATGTACAAGGATCAATTTAAATAACACATTTCAGGATAAGGTATTCCATATTTGCTCTCCAACTGCAGTGATTAAAATGCAGAACTTCATGGATTTTAGTTTCTAACTGTCCATGTTTAGTGAGCAACTAAAAATGGAAATTAATTTAAGAAAGTTATTTTCTAATCATATTTTTCACAACTAGCTTATATAGTATAGCTGTGAGTGTAGACAGAAGGATGCTTAGAAGATCACAGTTCTAGTTTTAATCTGGCACTAAGATCACTAATACTCTGGCACGGTACAGAAATCCCCAAACTAGCAACAACGTGAGCTTGAACCTAAGTGCAGCGTAACATGGAACCACAGCCTTGCATCTGAAAGCAGCACATCTGTATTTGAATGGCATTGTACTAATCTAATAAACTCTGCCTCTCAACATTTTAGGTTGCATATTGTAACTAATGCAGCTACATTATTGTCCACCCAAAAGATGTGAGCAAATAGGATTAACTGAGGATGGTTGGCTAGAATCCTATGAATTGGTTAACAGTTCCAAACAGTTCCAACCTCAAAGAAAGGCAGTTTTATAAAATATCTCACAGTATTTTTAGTGTAGACTTTTGTTCCACATCTGAACTGCTACAGACGATACAATGAAGACTTTAGAACACAAACAGAAACCACAAAAAGCGTTTAATATAAGAAATAAGTTCTTGTTCATTTGGCATGAAAAAATGCTAGTTCCAACACAGACAACTCTCCTCCCAAGATGATGCACACAAAAATATCATATAACTCATACTTTATAACATACTAGAAATGCAGGGCATCATTAGAGTGTGTAGCACATCAAAAGCATAAAAATTGTTTATAAATACATGCAGATGAACATGTTTACCACTGATGGATATCAGTGATTAAAAGACAACTGTATTTCTTTTCTAACTTTGCCTAGTATCTTATTTTTTGGTAGCTGTATCTAACTTTCATTATTTCTGATGTACTGTATTATTATAAGTTTATAAATTGGCAAATACCAGTTTTTCCCTGTTCACTAACATTACCAGTAGCTTTGGAAAGAAAGATCATTGACTGGGTAACAGTATTTCTTAATTATTCTACTAAGGCAGTAGGAGTACTAAATGCTTTTTTTTTTCTGCAGAATTATTTTTTTTGCGGTTTAAAGTTTTGGCACGGGGAACTATTTTTCTGAAAGAGCGTAAAATTCAACATGTCACTCTGCATTAGATCATTAATATTAAAGTTTAATGTGGTGAAGTGTGTGGCTTATCACTGTCACTGCATCATACAGTCAATGGTCAAATAAACCCAAACCCAAATCATAACAAAACTACAACAGTGAACCCCCAAATCCCAAATTTTGTTAGTGCAGAGTCAAGGCTTTCTGACAGCATTACTTTAGCATATATTAAATATAGTAGTAGTTATGGAGATGGCAGATGAGAACGTGCTTTCAGGACACAGTACAGTACCTTGATGGACTCTTCCCTTAGTTGCTGATTTGGAATTTGAATGAGTGAAACATTTATCTCTGTACCCAAGCACTGGTAGATAACAGTAAAGACAGAAGGAGGAGGAATGGAATGCACATTGCAGCAAGACACATTGCAGGAGAAAAGAAAAGCGTTACTTATTAATTTCCAAAGATTAAGTATATATAGAATTTTTTTTATACTACATGATTTATCAGACAGTAAAAATCTTAGTCATCACAAGACAAAACATAAGTCAAGCCAGAAAACCAGTATTAAGTGAGAAGGAAGTATCCTTTTATCAAAAAACATTAATTTTCATTATCATTTCAGTAGTTTTAAATGAATGCAGCAATCTTTTTTCCCCCCTATTGTTATAAAGTGTTAATAAAGGAAACCTAATGATTAAATCATTCTGTTGAATATTTTATTGAAGGCTTCTCTCCAGACTTTTTAATTACTTTAATTAAACATCCCAAATCTTAGTGCATTTTTGTAAAGCTGTTCTGGTCTGTTTTAAGTAGGTAATTTAATGGGCCTCAAAATCAAATCAGAATGTAAGACATGATTCGTTCTATTCACATACAGAAATTTCTAAAGGATTAAGTACAACCATATGATTTAGAAAATCTGCAAGATCTATCACACAAAGAAATTTCCCTCCCTTGTATAAATACTCATTTTTGGTTGGAGTCTTGTATGCTTATCAGAGTGTATGTTCTTGGCTGCAAAACCACATCTGCATAAGCAACTTCTTTTCATTAATACGTTCTATTAAAACATATTCTTGCTAATGAATGTTGTTTTTCAAATCAATGTCTGAGCTGAGTCTGTATTTATTCATTAAAAATATCTTAGTGTTTTCCAGCAGTAGCTAATCATACTGAGAAAAGGATTTTATTCTATTAAAATTTTATTTTATTAAATTACACAACAAAACTAGGTAAGAATTTCTGTGCTTTATAATCACACTGTATTTATAAAGTAATACATGAAGAAAAGATTTGCATTTTCTAGTGAACTTATGAAAGATATCAACCAAATTGCTGCCAAAAAAAAGGGTCCAAGAATGAAAATATATTATGAAATATAAGTATTTGGCAAATATTTCTGATCAGAAATAACTGTGTTTTAGGCAAATACTTTACTACAGTGTTCCAGATAAACTAAAAAAAATACAGTACTTAGTGTGGACACAAATATCAATGAGTATTCAGAACAAGGATGATTTTTAAAATTGGAATTACTATTCAAGTACTGCCACGTATTTTTTAATTTTAAATGTATGCATATTAAAAAAAACACAGTGTCTGGCACAAAAGAATGGAAAATGTCATTTTCAGTTGGTGCATCCAAACTGAACCTGTATTTTGAGCCCTCTATGTGTGACAATGAAAATAAGGAAGGAAAGAGTGATCCAGAATTAAACGTACAAAAATACTGCTATTATATTTTGTACAATGTACTGCAAAATCCAATTATTAAATGGATGGTGCAGATGCTTGCTATGATAAAGTAACTACCTAACCACACAGCCTTTATTTTATTTTTGTGTGTGTTTCTTGGTTTTGCTTTTTGAATTACTCTGAGGAATGTGAAGAGAAATCACTTTAGACTGCCTGCATAAAGTAAGTTTCCTTTTGTAGCTGACCAAAAAATCTGCATTTTTGGTCCTGCATACTGTATTGTGACACGACACATCTACAATATACCTAGCTTGCAAAAGTAGAAAAAATCCTTTTGATAGTAAACAATGTGAATCCATTTATCTGAGAACAGCAATTTAAGCAATCTATAAAATTTGTATATTTTAGAGTTTCTTCTAAAAGAACTCTGTTATCTAACTTAAAAAGACCCTAGAGTTTACTTCTTTACAGTAAGATATTCCCTTTCTCTTTTCTCTTGTACGCTGTCAACTTCTTACCTTCACTAGGGCTCCCATTGTACTTGTTAAACATTCCTATTTTTCAGCAAAGTCCTCATGTATCCTGCTGAGCTGTGAACAGACTGCAGATACTGGTCTGTAGTTACACCTTTCAGATATATAGAGCAGGTGTGGCATCAATCCAGCAAGATACAAGCTAATTTCTCTGCCCTTTTCCTGATTAATGCTGAAATTTAGCCAAGAGATGATATCCAACAAGAAAACATGATGTCTGTGACTTTTACACTACCTTGAGACTCCTTTTTCCTTCCCTGAGTAGCTCACTCTATCACACTTCAAAAGACAACTTCCATGTAGTCAAACAGCAAGCTTTTCCCTTTTTTTTATCTGGAGTATCTTCATGGCTCCTCAGCAAAACTTTGCTGTTGGCACTTCTATCCCAACATGAGGAGGTAGAATACAACAAAACGTCTGCTGTTGGCTACCCAGTATTTTCACTATTTCAGTATTAAGACAAGCTATGCACAGCCATGAGTTCATTTAACAATTCCAGACACTCTTGCTCTCTTCAGTTCCCAGTAATTTTACCTTTCCAATTAAATTCTCTGTATTTTTTTCATCTCCATGTACTACAATAGTTTAAGACAGTGAATAGAGAACATCAGAAGAACTTTTAGATATAAACCATGCATATACTATGACTAATGATAGTGAAAAGAATTGTCAATTCTGCGATGATCCTCATAAACTGTTTTTCCTCTCTTTCTTTCTGCTATAATCCTCATATAATTTCTCTATATAGCTGCTTTCTTCTTTCCTTCATTTTTCCAATCTCTTCCATCTCTTTTGGAAGTCTTTCTCTAGAAAATTGTTTTATTTTTCTCCATACAAAGCTACAGCATTTCTATCACAAAATAATTTGGTTTGGAATAGACCTCAGCAGGTCAAAATAGGTCTAACTTTTATTTCAGATGAAGTTTTTAAGTGTTTTCTCATTTCTACCTCTGAGTTGAACTTGCTGTAAGATTGGTATTTTGCTGCCTGCAAAGCTGCACTGAGTCATAAGGGAAGAAAAGCAACTTTCAGATGCCTAAAAATATTTGTATTAGCCTTCATGGATAGAAGGTAACTAAGTCTAAAATTTTTCATTTTGAGAAATATTTTTACCCTTATTACTACAAACATACAATGTATTTAAGTAATTTAACACATTAGTTTAAGCACAGAAAAAATCCTAATGATTTCATCAGACCAGAAGAGTAAAAGTAACTGGTATTCACTTCGCAGAATGAGTTTCTTGTAGAAATGACACTGATGATCCCTTGTAACTAAGAATAACTATTCCCAAAGAAGGCACTGTATCTCTCTACTCTTACAGCCTGGCCACATAACGCTATCCTCTACCTAGAGTAAAATTATTCAGATTGATTATTTGTATCTAGATGAAGCATCAGCTAATCTTCAGACAAATGCCAGACTAATGCAAATTACAAAACTGGAGACTGTAAGGTGCATTCAATCCTAATGTAAAATGTGCATTTTTAGGTCATCCGTGGCAGGTACATTACACACATGGATGTATCACAAAGTATTTAGAAACATATTTCCTGAGTGCTTAATTTTAAACATGAAATTAGCTTTATTTCAATGGTAGAGTAGAAGACAAACAGAAATTAGATACTAAGAGTATGTCATGAACTGAGGCTAATTGGTAATTTTGATTTTTTTGTTTCAGAATATAATGAATTCAGTGTAATTATTTTTACTTCACTAACATTTTGTTATCATTTATTATTTCAAATAACACAGGTACTTAGACTTTGATCTAGTCTTACTAACCTCCTCGAGCAAAGCTATTGGATAGATTTACATCCAAATGTCCTGGCACTACCTGCTTAAACACAGTAGACATTCTTGAAGCCCTCCTTTCAGTGCCTAAAGTCAGCCAAAAAAAGAATAGAAGATTAAAAAAAAACTACACTTACTCAGACTAACACTTACCATAAATGATGAAATACCTTTTTTTTTTCACACAATGCAGCTAATTCTTTCCAATTTTGTATTTCTGCTGTATTTTTTTAAGACAGATGTATACATTGGCAACAAAATGTTGATGTTAGATACAGTTAAGCAATCAACATATGTTACAATAAACGAAGTAAACATGCAGACTTTGGAGATAGTGTTATTTTACAAGAAAAGCCACTGACCCTGTTAGGCCGATTTTCACCAAATAAGTGAGGCAAGACAGACAATTTCAAGTCACACACTCTCTAAGACATTGAGGATACCTTCACATATCAGTTTCATCAGGTAGTAATTGAGATAAAACATGGATTTGTTTCTTCATGATTCCACATTTACCTAACTTAAATAACGTCTTTTGAACGTGTTTTCACTGCAAGTAAGCTCTACATGGAAATAGCATTAAAATCCCATTGTCAGTATGTAACATATGAAAATGCCTAAATGACTTCCACTACTTTTGTAGCTAAATCTGTTCATGTGGTGTCTGGCCTTCCACTCCCACATTTTCTCACAGTATGAAACAGAGTAACATTTCACAGTCTCTTCAGGTTGGCATTCTCTTATTCAATATACCTAAGTTTTCAATATGCCTACTTTGTTATAAAAGACCTTAAAGTGTATCTATGTTTTTGATTCTGTTAAATAATTGTTGCATTTGATATTTAAAACAAACAAACAACAACAACAACTTGGCATCTTTATATTCTGGAGGACTTTATATTATTAACTCCAGAATTGTTAAAATTACTAATGCCTCTAGATTGGGCCATTGTATCCAAGTGAATTTCATCAAAAGCCATGAACCATAGACTGAGAATCACTTACCATCAGATTAAGAACACTGAAAAACATTTTGAAAAAGTTTAAAAACATCCTTTACGTACAGAGACACACTCATCAAAACTAAGAGTGAATAAAACCATCTGGAAAACGAAACAACAGAGGAAACAACAGAATTCAAATTGAACTAACACCAAATCCAAGAAAATTTGCTTTTCAACTTAAACACAGAAAAGGACTATACCAAACAATTTTACCTGGAGATAGAGCAATTGTTGGTCTAACAGTGAGAGTATTACTGCCATTCATTTTGCAGTGGACGGATATCACATTAAGTAAGGCTTGTAGGTATTTTTCTTGTTCTATACTGCTTGAAGATTCTAAAGAAGCAGGAGCTAGAAAGAGTTGCAGGAAGAATGGACAACATTAACATATATTTATAAATACACAGGATAACAAAAGAAAAAAGCTAACCATATAAAAAAGATAATTGACAATTTCATGGTTTGCCTGTCCTATGTTGAAAAGGTCATTTCTTCAATGACAAAGAATGCCCATCACCTGGCTGCAAGCAGCACCATCAATATTCTCTTGCATTACACTCCACAAAGCTAAGCTTCTAAAAGAGTCTTTTATCCAGTGGTAACCATTCAAAACATTGACAATGCACAAATGGTCAATGCGAACAGAACGGAGATGCTGTAGTTTTCCCTTCACTCTTGAAAGTGAAAGTAACATTTACAAGTTTGTGGTATTTGCCAGCAAATGTCAGCTTCAAAATAATAATAATAAATAATAATAAAAATAATAATAATAAAAAAGCGTAGAGAACAGATAGAATAGTGTTTCAACAGAAGTAAGATAAAACCATACTCAGTCAGCTCTTCCTCAGTACAGTAAGGGAAGGTGCCTTACACGTGAGCAGAGGTTCCATGAGATATGCTGCCCATTCACTGAAAGTATACATTTATTAATAGACACCAGTGTTTATGCCATCTTTTTATGCAGTTAGAGGCATCACTGGACACAACCCTCAAATCTTTCAGGCACCCTACCCCAAGATTCTGATGTTTTTAGGGAAATAGAAAGAGAAAAGAGGATGGACAGTGCATGCACACCGGGATAACATATGTAAAGGAATTCCAGCTATGAAAAGCAACATTCCTGTTCCCCAGTGACAGCCTACCCACTCCTTCGCCAGTAGGTAACTTCAGGAAGTATCTTCCTACCTACTTAGGTAAACTCCAGGGGTGGGGTGGAGGATGGGAGGTGGGGGGAGGAGGGGAGAAGCTGCACTGTTCTAAGAACCATAATCCATTTTCTGGAAACCTCTGGAAACCTCTTGACACGTGTGGAGTTTCAGATGACTCCTCTATGTATCTCAAAAAATTGAATCACTCTCCAGATGTCACTGATGTTGCTTGAGTCACTTGGGAACACTGAGGAGGACTGTTTCAGAGAGAGAGAAGTGGCTGCAAAGCACTGGATAAAAGCAAAGCTAGAGAAGACACAGTTTAAAACCAGGGTGGACAAAATAGAAAAAGCACATTGAGAAAGCATGATGTTTTGAGAAATTACTGCAATGAAGTTGAATAGACATCCACTTAGGACTTCAAGAAGTTAAGAATCAAATAACAGAACACAAAATCAATGCAAAAACAAAAGCAAGTTTTAAATGTGCATTGGGAATCTAGGTGATCGTTGGAGGAAACTACCTTAACAAGAAAAAACATCCATTTGCGTCCAGCTGCAAGGACTTAGAAGGAAGGGAAGGAGACGAATTAGGTGAATTGGGCTATACTATGACTATGAAGACAAAAAACTGTCCAGACTCAAGGGGTCAGATTTACTTCAAATGCCAACTGTTTTTTTTTGTTTGTTTGTTTTGTTTTTCCTGAATTCTAGCTTACTACAGCCAGACCTAGACTTGCTACAGAACAAAAACATAACTTGATCACAAGAGCCAGAATCTGGAATCTGTGATGAAAGAGAGAGTCAAAGGACCTGAGCGAGCACGTTTCGACAAGCCACAACTACTGTAACTTACAAATAGTTTTCTCTGTGATGCTCCAACCAGATGCTACACTGGAAACTAACAGTTACCTGATTAGTGGGAAGTAGCTTAAGAAGTTTCAAGATAGATTCAAATAGTATCTAAATTAATAGTAAAGTTAGGAAGTGATTATAAAATGTACACACAGGAAGCATCACACTGCAGCAGTCTGGGAGAGTGAAAGAAGTTTGAAGAGAAACATTTTCTCTTCAACTTTTAAGCAGTGTGCACATTCTGAAATTTACTTGAACGATTTCTAAGACTTCAAGCCCTTGAAGCAATGCCACAGAAAGTCGTTTTAGTTCTTAACAATTTAGTTAAATGAAATAAAATGTCTAAATGAAAGGATAATGTCCTTATCACTACCACTTGGAAGGTTTTATTTTGTGAAGATCACTGTGTGTCTTTTTGTAAAGTGACCCAAGAGATGAATAGCTTGATTTATATGAAATTCTGCTATTGAACTAAATGTATATGTGAGCTAAAGATTCAGGGCAACAATGTCCTTGCAAAAGATTACAGATGGAAAATTTGCCCTTCAACCTTAACATCAATCACCCCTCACACAGTGCTGAAGAAGTCAACTATTGTCCTTTCCAAAATCAGTTTTATCCTATGTTTTATTCTTCTGGAAAATTAACTAGTGACAAATCTTGTGTTGGTCCAGTCTTCATACAAAGGAAAAGATTTACTTAATGCAAAGACCCCAACAATAATCTTTCAGGCCTATATTTTATAAAAGAAACATAAAAGTTCAACTAATATCACATTGAAAGACATCAGAAAATCCACTGAATAATTTTTGTTCTAGTATTTTATATAGTACTTTATTAAAAATGACAGCATATACTCATTACAAAAACAGTACAATGGAAAGAGATAATTGAAGTCAAACTGGGGAAGTTATCAGAAAATAGGTGCTTTGTTCTCAGAAACATTGCATTTGGCAGATGCAAGCTTTTACTGAAGACTTCTGGTTCATATATAATCCCTATTCAGATTAGTTCAATTAACATTTTTGAACCACCTTCATACCATTCAAAGTCTGCTTCATGACAGAGAGTAATTAAACTGAACTACTTAATTGATAACTTAACAACTGAACTGATAAGAATTCATACCCTGAGATTTTTGATTCAATCATCTTACTGATTCTTCTAGAAAAGTAAGTATTTCTAAATAAAATTACTTATACAGAAAATCTAATTGTATCAGCTCACCTGTAGGATGTGTGTTTTGGGATTTGAAGAGGCCAACAACACCTTTTCCATGAAAGCTCCCTGACCTAAGTAGGAGAGTACTGTTTTTTGTGTTTTTCCAACACACAACTGGTAGGCGATTGTGACGGTAACAGCGAGCAATTCTTTGCAGACTGCTGTCTTGAACGGACTGAGGTACTACCAGAAGTCCAGGATAACTGTATTGACAAAAAGGTGAAAAATTTGAACAACAATGTGCTCTCAAAATATTAAACAATGAAAACAAGTCCTAAAGCTACAGGCAGAGTAGACATCTTAATGAAAACACATGCTAACTGGTACTACTGCTTTTTATTCCACAACTCTCCTGTTTTAGTCCAATCCTTTAAACTACATTTATTTGTAAAGAAAACTGCATTTTTTAAACAACTTAAATTAGGAAAAAATCGTAAGACTGTCACTTTCAGTGTCCTTCCATCTAAGGTTATGTTACATTTGGTAATAATTCTCTTCCCAGTGGATCTCTTACTCATCACTATAATGAAGCCATAGTTTTGAGAATGACAGAAAACAGAATTGTGAGGCATGCACGTGATACAGTAGTTTTGTTTTGACACTTGTATATAGGATATAAGAATGGAAATGAAGGAATGTTTAGATTGCCTAGAGTATCAGAACTAAAACAATAATTTTTGGTCATAACTGGTTTACGTCAAAATGTATTTTATAACCATATTCTTTGGAACAATGTATTTGAAAATTAAATCTTGTGTACTTTTTAGAACACTACAATACATTGAGAGATTAGGAAATTTACTAATACAATAGATGTAAAAATGGAGAACCCAACAAGATGGTATTTGAATTTCTGTTAGAAAAAAACATGGATTCAAGCAAGGAGAAATACTATTTTCTATGTCTTACAAAAAAAATTCAATTTAAGTGCCAATTTCATATGTTAAGAAGAAACTAACACAATAAGCTGGGAAATGTTAATTCTTACTGAACAATTTTGTTCCTACAGAATATACACTGCTCTTGTAAATTCAGTACTCTGACATTAACTGAACTACCCTCATACAAAAAGAATGTACATATTTATGTTCTGGTTCTTAGAACACAATAGTCAAACTAATATGGCCTTAGGTAAGTATTTCTATCCAGTGATCTGTAATCTACTGAGACATGAATTATCTTTACCAAAGAAACTAATTATATTAAAAACTGGTAGATTTTTGAGAGATAAGAGTTGTTTACATAATGCCCAGAGCACAGCCAAAATGTGCAGACTTAAACGCTTTTATTTGCATTGTATTTAATGGAGATTGAACAAAACCACAGTTATTAACCTGTTATTCTATGTATGCAAGAACATAGAAAGGATCTACTATTTTCTTGTGTCCTTCTTCCATGAAGGGCTCGCTGGCAATATCATTATCTATAATGAAAGCAATGACTAGCCAAAACAGGCTTTAGAGAATGCAGACGCTCTTCTCATACAACTTATGCAGATATGCTTTCTATTATAAAGAATTTTTGTGGGTAGTGGTAGCAAATTACACTAACAACCAAAAAAGGGAGTTAGTAACATTCATGCGTTAATGTACAGCATGTGACTTTCAGTACATGATAAAGTTTAAAGCAGTATAGATAATATACTTTATACTTTTATACTATAGATAATATACTTCAATCTTAAAACATATTTTTGATTTGAAGAAAGTAATTACATTATGTGGTTTTGATTTATTTTTTTTTTTTAAGGAACAGAATTTATGTGCTACATAAACTACATAATACTACATAAATAATTTCCAGTACCAACACAAACCATCAAGGCAGGCTGAGTTCTACCATCTAGCTTGATCACTAAATTAGCTGGAAAATAGCCTCTTAATTTCAGTGTAGAAAGCTGGGAGAAAAACTACATCAGAAGGCAATTCACAGTATCTAGGTTAGTCTCCTCTGAAAGCACCAAGGACTTTCTCTTTCCATAGGCAATGAAAAGAACTTAGAAATAAAGACTTGTCTGACAGCTTCTGCGGAGGCTCTGAAAACTCACTTCTGGCTACTATCACTGGCAGTCTTTCCAAATCTGATGAATACATACACAACCACCATGTGACAGAAGAGGAATCTCTAAGAGTGGAATACAAATAGCTTCAAGGCCACTGGTTGAACACACTTACTACAGACAAAAAAGAAGTCAGAATAAGTTGTTTAAATGAACATGAAATGTGGAATACATGTTATGTCACTTTTATTTTCAAATACTTGACTGAGTCGGTAAACTCACCTCCTGCAAAGTGAATACATCCTGTTCAGTGCAGTTATTCTTAAGTATTCTGGTTTTGATCGAGAAGTGTTACTACTGATGGTCCCTAGTCCCAAACGTTGATAGTCTCTGAAACAGGCTCTTTCTACTAATTGCTCCATTGTTGACTTCTCTGAAGCTTTTAGGGTACCACCTGTGTGCAGCTCACTGTCATCTGAAACTAACATCAAAAATCTTTGAGTTTGCTATTGCAAAAGCCAGCAATTACACAAAAAAAAAACAATGTTACTTTCTGAACTAATTATTAGTTTGTCTTATTGTCAGTGATCAATTACAGGCACTAACAAATAGAAGCTATAGTTTGCAGAAATTGTAAGCAACAAAAGTATATCCCAAAGTTACCTACTGCTGTAGTGGTTGGCATGGCTGACACCTCTCTTTTGCTAAAATTCCAGAAAAACTTCTCTCATACATTTATTTGAACTGAACTGAAGGCAGGCATACTTTCTATTAACAGTGTTTTTATGCAAGCATGTTAAACTCACAACTGCTATACAAAGATGTACATCAGAAAGAATAATAAAAAATGAGCACATAAATTCATTAAACATGCAAGATAAAATGGATCTCGTAAATTCTTTGAAACTGTCTTCAAAAGATGTAAAAATCTTTCTAAAGCTTGGTTCAAATTAAAAGTGTTTCTGCATCATTACTTCACAGCAGATAAGTGTTGGCTTCTTAATGCTTCGGTTTCAATGTCAATCAGCAGCTCTCTTCAGCTATCCACATCAGTTGCACCCTCCAAACCAAAAGGAACTTTAACCATGAAAGATAAAAACCATGCCATAAGTTCAAACTACACTGAAATTCAAGTCAAGCAGGGTCTTTGTACAAAACCTGCCACCTGCCTGTTATCAACATTTCAACTATTTCCAAATACGTCTGAAAGCAGATTTACTGTTCACTGTATGTATCAGTTACTTGCTACCACTTTATCTCAAGCATTAAAGCATGTGCATATGAGGGGAAGTATTTCTTCATGAATCAGGCAACGCAAAGTATATACAGATTTAAACTTAAAACAGTACTTTATAAAATTGGAAATTAAAACTACATTTAAAACCTAAAATTATGATACAATTAGAAGTTTACTGGCAGCAGACAACATTCAGAATTTACAGCAGTAGAACCTAGATACATCTTTTTATTTATCTTAGCATAAAAACTACATAAATATTTTTTTGCTCCAATGGTGCATCATACAAAAATAACTATTTTCTATTTGACCTAAACAAGGAAGAGTTTAGTGCTATGGATATCTCCCCTTTTTCCTATATTTTCATATTTGTCCTAGTAAGAAAGAAGTTACAAAACATTTACAATTATAAAGTGCACTAAGAGAAACAAAGTAAAGGGGTTTTAGAAATTTTTTTTGGGGGGAACACAGAAGATTGGTATTTAACAATGTTAAATGCTATAACTGACTTAGATAACATGAGTGTGCATTTCTTGATTTTTTTCCTAAATGAATTTTTCTTTCATGAAAGCAGGTATATTGGTGATCAGAATTTGCAAAATATCCTCCTGAATGTGTAAAAAACCTAAAGATTATAGGAGCTCATACCAGCGTCTTTAACCTGAAGAGGGAGAGGAAGATATATTTTACTATCTCAAGTTCAAAATGCATTTTTTTCATTTGATTTTGAAAACAAGAGGAGTAAATCCTCTGTTTTATTGTTCTTGAGATATGACTGCTTGTAAAAAGCACTTTTTACAGAAGGTCTCCTATTCCATTGAACACACCACTATGATCACCTATAGTATGGTAAGATTCTAAACTCTCCAAAAATAAAAATTAGGAGGAAATGTAGGGAAGAAAAGTTCCAGGTGTTCATTAGCAACAGCTTGTAACTAGAGTACTGTTCCCAATTCTGAAAATCAATAAAAGTTATGTGTGAACCAGTTCAAGAGGACCGAGAGAAGAGCGATGAAGATAATCAGAACTCTGTCAAGACTATGCGTAGGAGTGAAAAGAACTACAGATATTTATCATCCAGAAGAGAACAGAGAAAGGAAATATTACAATAGCCCATAAGTACATTAAACAGTGCAATCCAAAGGAAGGCAGTCATCTCTTCTACATGTACATAGTAACAGAATAAGAAATGAAGGATTTAAATTGTGGCAAGTAAATGTTTAGCCCTGAGCATCACAAAGTTGTTTGTCATTCTCCGGCGTTAAGGAGTAAGTTAAGAGGTTGAAGTATTAACTTTAACCATCCTTAATAACTTAACTTTAATACAAATTGTCTAGAATTGTGAAAAAATCATATTTGAAAGCTAAGAAAAAGTTAGATAAACGCATATAAGGATCATAATAAGTATGTTGATCCTGCTTTCCAGCAGAGAGATGGAGATCATCGAAGCTCCTTCCAACACTATCTTTAATGGTTCTTTCTGTAAGACAATGTATCACCTGCTGCAGATAGTGCCCATTTGCTCCCACTTACTTCATTGTTGTTATAGCTACATAGCTTCCTATACTTCAGTTTCTGAGACTTGCAAACAAACAGTAATTCACAGCAAGCAATATGAAACAAATTTCAGTGATTAAACGGCAATTTTTCTACAGCTATTTGTACTCTGAAGCAAGGACTGCTACAGTTGTCAGCTGAGGTGTCAGTGCTGTTGTCAGCTGAGGTGTCAGTGCAGTGTGAACAGAAAAGCAAGCTGTCAGACTCTAATCACCTCACACATACCCAGTCACAACATCTGGAAAGCAGCAGGTAGGAAGCCTCACAATTTATATTTTTCTAAATTTGTCAGGGAAGGAAAAAAAGTGACTGCCATTAATCTTTATGTAACTCCTGTACTCAAGAATGTAGTTGTTTTGTACATATGCAATGAAACAACTCTTACAATTTCTTCATTGCAAAGAGAAGTGTGACTACACAGGCTTAATTATGTTTGGTCTCTCTGAGTGAAGGACAAAAAATCACACCCAGAACAGGCACTGACTGCACAGATCCTTTTGACCTGAAGATTCTGCAACATTAGAACACATACTAACTCAGCACTTAAGGAAATTCAGTTAAGAATGTATATTTTCAGCAGTATACGGACATTCCATATTTCATAACCTTTTCTTGGTGCATTTTTTCCCACCATATTTATCTGGAACGGAAAAAGAGAATTTTTTTTTTCTTTCCTGGAATGCTTTTTTTTTTTTTTTTTTTTTTTTTTGAGAGAACAGATCAAGTGCGTTCTCATACTCTGACTTCAGAAAATTTGTATTTATCTGCATGTAAGTCACTTAAGTCACCTCACTGACTAAATATTCAAAAGATAAATTTGGCTTGTTTGATGTTTTGAAGAAATTATTAGTGTGTCATAAACACTTCATTATCGGAAATGCCTTTTTTTAATTCATTAAAAAAAAAAAACAAACAAAAAAAACCCACAAAGAATGGTATGACAAAACAATACCTGTTTATGTACAGGAGAATCTGGTTCCCTCTAGTGGTTTATTATAAATTAGCACTGGTCCAGATAAGGGTATACTGACAGCAGCACATGGTAGGAAAAGAAGTGTTTGGAAGAAAGTCAAACTCCACACGAGCACATGAACTATACAAAGAGTCCAAATCACCTTCTACCTTCTGTCTCCAAACCCTTTCAACAGAAGTTTGGAAAAACGGTATTTGCAGTAATTTGCAGACTTCTGCTGCCTTCAGATATAATTTGTAATTTTCACAAATACAAAATTTGCCTACAGTATTGTCTATTTCTTGAATCTCACTAAATTCTGCTTTCTCAGTATAGACTAATTGCTGATGTCAGGCTTTCTAAAGATATTATATGAAGATAGCATGATAATTAATACAAATAATAAATTTATTATACTTTACTACTTTTGCCCTGTATGTCTGGTCATCACAAACAAAAACACTTTAAGAATGTATGTTTTTGCAACCTTTCTTTCTCCTGTCTAGGAAGACTTCACAATTTCTTCTTCTAGGTAAGACATATCAACAAAAATGGATAATACTTTATTATTACCAGAGACATCATCATCTTCATTCCAGCCTGGACGATTCCCTCTTTCTTCCACTATTGTGCCCGTCTTCTTCTTTAATAAATACTGGCGACCAATTGTCATCTTCCCAGCACGTTTTGCTCCTTTCACAATACTTTTTGAGAAGGTACTATAAATTCATAGCAATAAAAATATTTCAAAAGATGGATATAATTCTCCACAATAGCACCTACAGATTTTTAGGATAAACGTGCTTACCCATATAAAAAACATTTTGTATTTTCTCATTTAACAACAAAATCATAACCACCAGAAATATGACTTCCTATATTAATTTTTTAATGCCAATTTTATTACTTCAAGAGTAATTTCACCTATTATATATATAACATAATGAATAAGCAGTCATAATCTTTCTTTAGGCATTTGTACTTTGCTAGCAATGTAACAAATCTATGAAGTTGGCAGAATGAAGGCAGGAAAGGCAGATATTAACCTTAAAGTTTTAAGATTCCATGACTACCTTGGAATTCTACTTCCCCATGTCAACAATGCAATAATCAAGAAAGAATCACTGAAACTACCACTCTGGAATTGCATAAGAATCCATCTAGTCTAGTAAAAACTAATGTGCAACACAGAATTCAGAAGAGGACCCAAAGCTGAAAATCTCAATTAAAGTACACAAGGACAACTGAACAGACTATACTAAAGAGTAAAATGAATTCTAGCCCACATTAGGTTACTAACCTAAAATGTAATACACAAGAAATCTGTTTCTATGTTGGCATAGTTTGCATAGCTGAAAATGTTATTTATATTGTGCGTGTTTCAAAATGTAATGAGATACTTGTTTAAATTTACTGCAGCAAGAAGTTTGGATAAACAGTATGTTCTTATATACACATTTATTTCATATCAATCTACCTTGTTTTCAGTAAAGATAAAAATACAGAGAATAGCAATCAGTTATTTTGGTTTTCTTGAGAACTGATTAAATGATCTGGAGATCTGAAAATACGTCTGACTGATGTATTTGACTAGTAGTAAACAAAAAGAGTGACAGAAGAAGGAGAATGACTATACCGGAATGAAGTGTTCTTTTCTTTTTGCTTTGGTAAAATTATCTGTGGTGCTGTTTGCCCAGCTGCAAATGCAAAAGTGCTGAAGATAGATTGAGGATAGCGGAACTTCATTAGCTGTTTCTTAAATATTTCCACCACTTCAGGACTTACTTCTTCATCAAATGCTACTTTAATTAGCTGCATATAAAGACAGGACATGTTAGAAACTAAAAAAAAAAATAACTATGATAAAATAAATTAAAAGATCCTAATATATATTAACAAAACCCACATACTTAGGCAGTACTATGCCCATCAGAAAATACAAATACATGTATGCATATCCTACTGATTTTGAGGGATATCATACAGCTCATTCTTTTTTTGTTGTTGTTGTTATTTACTTTTTGCATTTATGTTGTAACACTAAGGTATTTTCACTATGAAGCATCTGGAATTCTCATAATACCAAACACAGAAATATTTTAAGTGGTTGTGCTGGCGCTATGATGTCTACAACAGTTAAAGTGCTAGTCACATGGGATAGCTCAGGTTGGAAATATTCTGTCAGCTCTACTATATATCAGAAAGTAAAGTTGGCAATGTACTCTCATCAAATCAACAAATTCAGCATTCATATGTCACAAGCATTAAACTTCCATTATTTAGTGATCCTAATTTTTACCTCACCTTCCAAAGTCTAGAAAACTGCTAATAATAAAGCGTAATAGTGAAATCTGATCTTTGGAAAGGAACTAACCTCCTGCTATTCAACACTAATCCATTCATCCTGTTAGAAATGTTTTTTAAAAACTTCTCATTTATTTATTATTTAATTTTTATTATTTAATTTTTCTTATTTTTCTTTAAATCACACTCCATCATTCTCAGCCAAAATGACATTCAAATCTTCAGGGAAAAAGAATTTAAAAAAATAAGGCAGCGATAAAATAGGGATTCCATAAAAGGGCTCAAAAGAACTTTAAGAATGTGAAAAAAGCAAACAAAGAAATATCCTTGAGCTTTATCTTTGATTGCATAGCTACACATGCTTTGAAGTTTGCTTGTCATCTTGAAGGTGGATTTCATTATTTTTTTTCACTTGTTTTGTAATTACTTTCCAAAATATTAATAACTGTTGTTCTATGATCTCTTTGAAATAATTTTTAAAAGCTATACTGATACAAAGTTTTGAAGATATTAAATAGCATGACTACAGCCAAAACATTCTGAACATCCTAATTAATAAACACAGATGGGGGATGGGGCGCTGCTATCTTATACTGTATCAAATGCTAGCTGTTACAAAGGGAACAGAAAGAAAACTGTTTTCATTTTCATAACCTAACACAGCACTATGCTAAACAAAAGCAGATATGATGTTTGACCAGAATCCAGCACTAAAAACATTGAGCTACGTCTGCATTTAGCACATCAGTGAAGTATGCTAATTATCCTGGTAAAATATTTCTGGAAAAAAAAGTTTTCATCAAGTCCTCTCGGAAAGTCCACAGGAACAACTTTGTTGTTGTTGTTTTCCTTATTTGTATTCTTAATCTTGTCCTTTTGACTGGGATATTTAAGGATGATCAGTTAAATAACGTCCGCTTTGTAAGCAACTACTAAAATGTTGATAATCTATTTTATTTTCAGATGTTAAAGAGTTATTGTTCTCAGTGATAGTTTATTTCTGCAGTCAGCCACCCCAACAGAGTATTTCTTGACTTAAGCACTGAAGTCTACTTTCAGTCTGTGATATAAATTCTTTGCCTTCAACTTCCCATCTCCTAGGATTTAACCACAGATTAGATTACCACCAATAAGGAACATTTGGAAGCTTCAGAGAAGTCATGATTCCCAGTTCTTTGAAGTCCCATCTCTGTCAACTGCCCTGCACTAAATGCCTCTGCTGAACACAACGAAATAGCCTTTTACTGAATCCAAAATAGAAAGGTGAGAAAAGCAGAGAAAGAAACATGAAAACCGTAATGCTGTATCAACTGGGCCAAAAAAAGTGAGAGTTTCTGCAAAAGGAGTCCATATTCTGTATTGACCTTGACATGGCAGGAAACTGAACTCTTCCTAGGTATCAGGACAAACTGCTGCTCAAAAGTAATCTGAGCATTCTGTGTTACGTAAGTTTTACAAAATTTCCTTTTACCTGAAAGGTAGCTGAAGTGATCTGCATTCCTTCTTGCATACTCTGCTGCAACTGGTTTTGTATAGTGATCTTCTTCTCCTTCGTAACAGATGCAATAGGAAAGCTCCGGATCACCACCTGCTCTCCCACTGAGGACCACAGAATGTTGTTTATAGATACTTGTTAGATTACAGAATCAGTTTTGTTTTGGTCACACTGTACTTTGAACAGTTAGGAATGGCCAAGTACAAAGCAATAGGAAAAATAGCAGTACAGAATTAATTTCAGGTGAAAGACCTTAGAAGTTGAGAATTCAAGTATTATCCATAATCTGATTTTTTTTTTCTGCTTAATTTGTCATAGATGGAAAAATATCCTCCTTCTCAGTCTTCCTACATATTGGAAACGTATCCCTACAATCTATGTTGGAAAGGGGTGAAGAAACAGTTTCAAACTTACTCCATTTTTGTATTGCATTATGCACCTTATAAACAATGAATGTTGTATCCTAATTTCTTTACATATGACTGTGAACTTTCCAAAATAAACTTGTACTTCTGAAAGACCATTTAATTTAATGGCAAGTGTCAAAATATAAAAATCTATCATTCAGAAGAGCAATTTCCATTACATATTAAAAGCAATAGTTAATTTATTAATACTAATTGAAAGGAGAATACTAACTTATGAATGTTTTTCATTTTACACAATTCCAGCGTCTGAAAAAAATGGTTTATTGGAAAGCTAGGAGTAGTGGAAACCACACATATATATGAACATCAGTATAGGAAAATATGTAAGAGTATAGTATATATGTTGCCTCATTTGAAGAAATCCAGTTAAGTTAAATACAAAATAAAGAGCAATCATTGTCAAAGCTAGTGATGAAAACCTATAATAAAAGATCATTCCAATGTGATCAACGTGAAAAATTACACTTAGAGGTATATCCGTTTTGATGCTGATGCTTGAATAGATAGGCCAACTCAAAATCTTGCCTATCTGAAGTACTACAGTTATTGTTTAGTTTTTCTTACCCAGCTGATCATGAGGAGTGCCTTTGAATATAATTCGGTAGGTGGTAAGGAACAAAGCTCCTTCAGCAGGGAGGATGTGAGGACCTCCAAGCAGTCCTCCTGTAGCTTCCTCTCTGCCATCAGGATCCAGTAGCACACGGAGTCCTTCACAAACAAATTCTTCTCCTGGCAGTAAAGCTGGTCGTAGAATTTTGGGCTGATGCAAATAAATTAGCGTAAGTGTAATAGGGATACCAGTGTTATAGCTCAGCCTAGTTAAATTTGGCATAAAAAGATTCAAAACAAAATTGTTATGAGACTGATTCCACAGAAAGGAGATGGTGTTTGGACTCAACTAAGAGAAATGGGTCTCAAAAAGCAGAGGGTATGCAACAGCTTGTTTATGATCAGAAGTCTGGCTCTTCTAGTTTTGTAAGTTCATGTTTCAGGAGACCAAAGCCAAGTGCTATTTATCATTGGTGGAAAATTTCTAACAATGTTTTGATGTTTCCTCCTAACATTATGAGGGGGAAAAAAAATGACTGAATTGCATGATTCTAATACTTATAAGGAATACAAACATGTTTCATAATACTTGCCTTCTGTATTGGTGGAAGCCTTCTGCTCTCACGATGGACAGCCTCCAGGGTCTCTATGTGCATTGCTACAATGCCTGGAAATCAGTAATACCATAAATGAAGTCTGGCATAATACGAAAGAGAAAGTTGCAATCTAATTAGACCTCTGATACTCTGAAACTCTCAAATTTAATCATCAAGGGAATAGTTAGTTGAAATTCAACAGCAATTACAGTCTTTAAAGGAAATCTGATCTTCTATCCCCACTGAAATTAACTGAAAGGAAAATATGCATTTCTCTCATTAGAAAAGAAGAATAATGAAAGACTACAAATGCATATTTTTTGTCACAATTATTACCTGGTATCATGCAGTGAAGACCCTTGATGTGATCCTGTGTAACTCCGCTCTCTGTGCAAACCTTGTCAATAAATCTGGTGATGAAGCGTACAACTGCATTTGCCACATCATTGTTCTCAGAGTCCTCAAACCCACTTTCAGTGTCATAGCTCTCTGCAACACTGCCTGCAATACTTTGGAGATAAATAGAAGATATTTCAAGTGTGGAAAAAAGAAGCTGGTGAAACACACATGATACCTGCCTAGACACATGAAAGCTGTATCTTTTTCTAGTAAAAACACATAAACCACTTGCTGAAAACATATGCTCCTATCACAACTACACTGTATTCCCAGTATCATTAACGGTGTCAGAATTGCATGATGACATAGAACATTTTCTCCATGAATTCAGTAGTGAAGACCAGCCCATAAGAGAAAAATAGATCAGCTGCTTGGAAATAATCTCTATGTCTTCTCAAAAAGTTAATTACATTATTTACAACCCATGCTAAATACAGAAGAATTAATTAAATGAATATTATAATTGCAGAGTAAACTATTTAAAAACAAAAAGACTATTAAAAAGTATTTTGTGCATCAGGTATAAAATACAATCAAGTCAGTGGGAGATGTATTTCAAACATCTGAAAAGGCTTCCCATAACAACATTAAAAGCCAGATTCATACATTGTAATATATGCTGCAACTCTTCTACTGAACATATCTCAATGACTGAAGTTAGAGGTGCTTAGTCAGCAGACAGTGGAGTTCAATACACATAACCTATTTGCTTGATGCCAATGTCCTCATATAGCATTCTACAATTTTATCGTATGAGAATTTTGACTGGTCATAGCTAATAATGAAGACAATAAATAGAGAGGGAGGAAGGCTTGCTATAAAATCTCCTGGATTTGTGTGCTAGGCAAAGGAACTGTCTTTATGCTCCTCCTGCCCCCTCAGTAATCTAACATTTGTCCAAGTGGTATAGTGTTCATGCTTTTTCTGACCTCAGTAACTTTCTTCCTTAAAGGTGTAGCAGCACAGAAATTTTAATTTTAAGGATATTTTTATATATATATATATATATATATATATATATATATATATATATATATATATATATATATATATACTTTCTTGAAAAAAAAAAAAAACACAACACCCTTCAGGAACATAAACTCAAGTTATAGGAAAACTAACGGAGTAAACAGAGTAATTTTGGGGCTGCTGTTTTCTTTCTCTTCATCCTCTAGTATTTGTCTTCAATGTTTGCATTACTACATTAAAAAATCTTACTGAAGCAATACAATTTTCATGTTCCTTTAAGTGGCAGTAAATTTGTCAATGTGATATTTCATCATTTAAGAGGAACCATGTTAGATTTCCACTCTCCTTAATTAATGATCTTGAAAAGAGAAGATACTGAAAAAAATGATGTTTAGATGAAGTTCTGAAAACTAGTAAATTTTTGAAAGTAGTGTCCCAACATGACTGATTACCAGTGAACTTGTGTACCCACCTGTTTGTGACAATACTATTACTTCCACTCTCCCAGTCACCAGTAGCTGATGCTCTCAATAACTTGTTCTTACTTGTATCCAGCGGTACTAGCAGGTAGACCATGAGGTTAGCAAAATGAATTGCCTGGCTGAAAACTGTACTTTCCTCATTCTGGACTAGTTCCTGCTGAGTTTGTTTATTAAGAGTTGGCCATAATCGCAACTGTTCAGCAGCCAGGTCCATTGCTGTCTTATCGTGGTCCAGACCCACAGAATTTTTCTCCTAAAAGACATATAAATACAAATAAATTATAATTCTAAAAAACAACTTTTAGTAAAAAAAAAAAAAAAGTTTATTAAAATGTTTATTAAAATGATTTGATTGTTTAAATTATTTATTTAAAAATAAAAAGCAAATAGCTATGGTTAGTAGGGTTTAAGGAGAGTATGACTATAGCAACTCAGGGCTGAAGTAGTTTACTGAAATACACAAGTAGCATTGCCTACTGTAGACAGGTCTAATCTAACATCATTTCTTTCTAGATCTTTTTTTATGCTGCATAATCTTTTATGTTACTCCGAGTGGTTTACTGATTTTAATATAGCTGCTTTCCTTAGCTTATCTGCGTAGGTCACATAAGATCAAGCATAAATCAGATTGAGAAACAACATGCAGCTGATTGCTTGATGCAGATGATATCTTCCAAATTCCTAGGATGTCCAGGTGAGGCAAGCTTTTATATAAATAGTTTCCAGACCAGCTGAAAACATTCAAGTCTTTGCATGTTGGAGTCCAACTCTAGCATTTGCTTGGATCAAATTAGGTAGACGATATGCAGCCAAATTATATTATAGCCTGAGGAAATTAGAATAAAGGAATCCGGAAGCTGGTATTACTGACCTAACAACTGATGTTAAACTATTAGAGGACTAAGTATCCTGTAAACATTTTTCTTCATACTACGTAAAGCTCAGCTAATTTAGCATACAAATATATGTGATGCTTTAAGTAGATGCTTTCTTCTAAGTTTTACTGTTCTTTGAATTTTTCCTTACACAGTGTCAAACTGAAAGGGGCTCCCAATACACAACCACAGTCCTTTTCTCTTTACTCCTGATATGTCTGACATGCCTTTTCAATTCTTCATTCTAACTACATTTCTGGTAATCTCTCTCTTTGTTTTACTTCTTCTCTTTACAGTGCTGTATGTCTTTGGGAAGCATACATTTTTCAGTCACCTATTTGATAGCTCTATTTTCATAAACGAAGAGAGATTATAAATAGCTTTTTACTATGTGCATGTGCTCCTTAAAAATTCTAATTTTAGTGTGCTGCAAGACTTCCCATTATACTTTCATTTTTGCGTTAGAGGCATACTTTCCTCTTATTGAGAAGGTTTGTGTTCTGGAAGATCTGTCCAATTTTAATAAAGTAAGCAATACCATTCAACAGAAACCAACCTAAGGCTTGATAACAGTCTATTACAGGGACACTGGAACTGCTGCTATCTTAAGCTGTTGATGTAACAGAACTCTTGCTAGTTGTCACATTGTTATATGATAAGTTACTATTATCAGGAAAAAATACACCTTAAATGGTGGAAAAATGACACAAAAAGTGGTGTTACATAAAAATCGTAAGGGCAACATCAAATTATAATGCTTTGCAGATAAGTCCAAATTTTTGTTATTTTTATTGTTAATGAATACTGCCAAAGATCAGTAACTGAGTATCAGTGTGATTATTTTTTTCCACCACTGTTAAGTGTGTTAGTGCCCTAAAAAAGCCGTAAGTGTGAAACTGTGAAAATGCTCTTTCTGTATTTCTCTAAGCTGACCTTCTAAAGAATATTTTTCTTCAGAAAATTAAGTGCAAACAACATTTTTACATTAAAGATGATATTCTAAAGTACAATTTTTTTTTTTTTCCAGAAGTTTATAGTTAAATGTTAAGACATTTTCTTCAATGGCAAAGTTCTTTCTGACTGAGATTTTCAGGTATTTTTTCATAGGTTTAACTTGGACACTAACTAGTAGCACATCTTCATACGAACACAGATATATATCAGTATCTTTAACAGAGGAAAAATAAGAGAAAAACACAAAAAAATGGAGAAACCATAACTTAGCTTTCTATAACTTAGAAGATAATTAAAATGTGAGTAAAAAAAATACTACCCTAATATTTAATGCATTCTCCTACCTTTTGTCTCAATTGTAGTGCATGGTTGTCTTCTTTGGCTGTAAGGTAGAGGGATCGAACTTGATTTTGCACATTGCCATAGAAGGTTGTTTCCCAAAACTGCTGGTTAGTCCAGATAGGATGGTCTTGTACACAGGTATAAGCAAACTGACTAACTCCAGGTGCTAATTTCTGAAAGCAAAAAAAGTTCAAAATAGGCAAAATTCTCCTATTATTTCATTTTTGTTCAAAGGCTGTGACTTGAATATTGAAAATTTTATCAAAGGAGTTGTACACAATTAAATATGCAATATATGCCATCTTTTCTAATGTAATATGGGAAAGAGAAATTATCTCTGGTTTTGTGCCCTTAAAGAAATTAATGTTGTATACAAGTCTAATGCCAGTGCAAGGCATGGCTTTCTTGATTCACTGTAGAAAAATGAGACTCCAGAGGGAGAATTCTGTGATGACAGTATAGAACACTGCTCTAATACAAAATGTTTTCCTTGCCAACAAAATGTAATATTTTTAATATCCTACATCACAGAAATAAGTATTCAAACAGAAGAAGATTCTCATTTCATTTAGAAGTCAGAACTACAGTAATGAAATTTAAAATAACTGTACATGGCAACTGAGTCATTCCAATAGGCTGCATTTGTTGCAGCAGCACAAGATGAGATAAATTGTTCTCTTCATTGCCATCTACTGCGTTGTATGACTCACATCCAGCTCCTGAAAGAGTACTCACTGAATGCATATGTTCCTGGAGTCACAAGGGTCTGGATCCCTATGCTAAGGTCTCAAACAGTATCGACACTCATTACCAAAGCACTCTTTTCTTCAAGTAGGTCTATTTATTTAAGTAGCACTAGTCCTTCAGCAAGATGCTTAATATTCTTGATAACCACATACAATGAAAATAAATTTATTTCCGGAACTCCAAATATGAAGCATCAAATCTTCTACCATATGTTCTCACTTTCTGATAAAGTCCACAGAAACTATCGTGTTTTATACTGCTTATAGCAAAGAAGCACATAATCTAAATATCTACTTATTTCTACAGTAAAACCGAATACGTTACCAGATGCCTCATTTAAAATTTTTCACTGTCAGACTGCTACCTATACCTGAAATATACACTATATCTAGAAGCAGAATTTTACCTTAATGATTATGTTCTAAAACATTTTACTCTATATAGTAAAAATGCTACTTGATTGCATATTTACAATTCTACAATCACACACAACAGCCAGCACATATAACAATTCCTCAGTAAGAACTCAAGTGGAACACTAGAAAATTGTTACTGAAAATTTTAAAGTCTGGTTTACAGATTTCTGGTTTTGCAATTCTTTGAACTGTGTTTTTCACACTATGCTCGTCCAAGTACAACATGAACTGAAAGTCATGGTCATGTGCCACTTATTCATTCCCTATTGAAGACAAGTTCCTTTGAAATGGTATGATTGAGGAAATAATTTGTAACACACTACTACAATGTAGCCAATTGAAATATCTTCTTGCAATTAATCATCAAAAAGCGAGAAATATAAATTTTATTTAATCATGTACAAATTTAATCAAAATTTCTTAGTAACCTGTTAAATCCAAATATATGGAAGACACAAATAACGTTAAAGGTGACTTTGTTTATTCATTATGTATTGAAACATAAGAAAAACTGGTTAGTTTAGGCTCCCTGGTTTCAGTTGTGATGAAGTTTATGGTAGCTCACATGAACTGATAACTGAGCATTTGATTACTGCACAGTAAGATCTCCCATCTTTGATCTAGCTGTTAAATCACAGACCAGAACAGCTCCTGTAATTTCTTCCTGATCACAGAATGGTTGAGGTGGGAAGGGACCTCTGGAGATCATGCGTCCAACCTCCCCTGCCTCAAGCTGGGCCACCCAGAGCAGGTTGCCCAGCTCCCTGTCCAGATGGCTTTTGAAGAAAAAAGAAAAGAAAGAAATAATAGAAAGTTTAAACTAATAATCCTAGGCCCATAATAACAGTGTTCCAGAAATAAAAATGAAGCAAATGATTTTCACATGGGGATGAATGTGATAGAAAAGCTGAGGGGCTTTTAGATGCTCTTCCCATGCTCATAATTTACAATTATTAATAGCCATGTACAAATCACAATTTTTAGATAGATTTATGTTCAAATATATTGACATAAATCTGTACTGACCAGTTAACTCCTAGGCAACATAAAAATAGCCTGTTTACAAAAGGATGAAGGAAAAGCCATCAAAATGCTAAACTATCATAAATATTATCCTTCCTATCACCTACAGGTGCTAAAACAAATGGCAAAATCCGATAGTGGCTAGAGCACTGAAGCTAAGTCAGAACTTGCAGTTCCAAGCTCAGCTCTGCCTATTTTGGGGGGCAAAACCACTTAGGATTCTCACCTTGTTTCAGTTAATTTGTGAAAAATCAACATGAATAGAAACCTCAAGAAGCTCATGGTTGCTCCTATGCAGTCACAATCCTTGGAGTAGAAATTCTCTCAGTACAAATATAAGCAGTCCATGAAGCTTCAAATGTCTATATTCTCTGTCCTGAGAGTACTTAGCCTAGAATGGAAACTAATTTAATACATCGAATGGGCTCCAATGTTGCATGCAAAAGGATTTCTCTGATTTAAGTAAAACAGTAGTTCAGTGTTTTTCCTCAAGCAATACTACATATATAACATGAATATTCACCTATCTTTCCATAAGACAGCTAAAGTATACTGATATTTATGCTCTTTTTCTCTGTCCTGATAATTAATTTCTGCCAGACAGGACGAATGTAGGAGTCAGCAAAAGAATTTCCTACTTATAAGGGAGGATTTAGGGGCTGACAGCTTAAAATACACACCAGTAGAAAATCATAAAAATAGTTCTGAACAGATAAAGTCCTTCATCTAAAGCTGTCTGTATGATAGCCTAAATGACCACTGAGGTGTAAGCTGTAATAAGTTCCAGAAAATGAGTGATCTTCTGCAAAGTACACCGAGATCTTGCAATAGACTAAGAGCACTTAAAGAACAACAAAGAAATCCCCCCTAGCCCACATTACATACGAAAGAGACATCACCCATATCAAGACAATGAATTACATTCTGCAGTCTGTGAAAACACAAGCTAGATTTGGTACTTGCTATGTGTGACTGTATGCAATTTCCCGAAATCAGGAATGAAATTTGCATTCTTTGCACCTTACTGAGTGGCACAGGACAATACCTGCCTCAATTTTTTTTTATCTTTTTCCTGACAGTGGATACTTCTGGTTTTGAAAATGATACTTACAGCTCAGTGAAAAATGTGTACCAACTCCCAGGACTCCCAGGCACACCGTGAGGTGCCCCAGCAGCTTCTCTATTACATTATGTTATTTATATTGCTTGTTTCTGGTAAAGAAAAGCATGCTTGGCACTGATCGCTCATCAGTCATTATCTGCCACACAAGCTTAAAGAAGAAAGCAAGTTTGTTCTAGCAAAGCAAAGGATCGAGTTCTTGATTACAAAGTTGAAAAAGAGAGTGAAAAAAAAAAAAGTAAAAAACAGAATATGAATGCACCTGCAACTACTCTTTTCTCACAGGTATTACCTCAGGTTTTACTGCATGCTTCTTAAAGGAGCAAACTCAATAACACCGAATTGCCAGGAACACTGACCTTCAGAAGTAAACTTAATTTCTGTCTCCAACTTGTAATCTGGGTTAGGGGTTTGGATATTTTTGGTGACAAGATGAAGGAAAAGAGGGGAGAAGGAGGTTGCTGCTGAATAAAAGTGAATAAAAGCAAATAAAAGCTTTGTCCTCAACTCTTCAAGGAATCACTGTGCTACGGTTTATCTGCTTGACTTCTGAGAGAAAGCTACCGCCAAGATTAGTGAAATTACCTCCCAAACTTCTCTGCATACCAAAGGGGATGAAAGCACTCCCTCTGTGCTAGGTAACGTTCTCCCTGGTAGTCTGCAAATGTAAGTTTATAGATCAGCCAGGACATAGCAGGACAGAGGGTACTCTAAAGGGTTACTCCCCGTCTTGGAGCAGTTTATGTAGACATTCGCTTACCAACCATCACATACCAAGAATAGGTTCCCCTTACTGCAGGCAACATGCTGCCCCTCTTCAAGGTGACATAAACCAAGCTCTGCACGTGTTCCATGACCCAGTCCTGTATTCACGTGTCTGCTGTGCCCACACAGACACCTGATAAATTCAATGGACTTCTAAGAAGCCCAGAGGATCACACTACAGAAACTGCCCTGAAGAGGTGAGGTTTATCTATGTACTAACTTCATACAACTTGCATCACATCGTGCTTATATCAATACTCACCACAGCATACAAATACTGAAACATACATACGAATACGTACATGCATGTGAATACGTTTTCAAGCCTGACTGAATGCTGCATGGATAGTGTAAGTAAAAAAAAAAATAAAAATTAATCTATTCAATAAATGGCTTTCCCACTTGGTCTAAAATACAAAATTATACCCATATGTATTGTACATACAAATGTGGGCAAAGGTCACACAAGCATAAAGTAGTAATTATTATGCTTCCATTATTATTATTTTTTTAGTTTTGCTTTTTACTGCTTTGGAAAAAAAAGGACACACAATACTAGATCAAGCATCTCCTCTCACCCCAAACCCTTTCCAACATGAGAGAAAACCCTTTGCCACCTTCTCCCACTGACCTTCAGAAAGTCCCCTGACAGGACTGGTCACAGGACTAATTTAAATTCTAAATACTTTAAATTGTAAGTACCAACTTACACTGCTAATCTACTGTTATTTCAGCAAGAAAAATAAAAGAAAGGCCAATTGACTTTCAATTCAATGCTCACAAATCACAAACGGGTACACAAAACCAGCAGAGGGCAATAGAATTCTAGAATTTTTGCAAATTTGGGATGTAACTCTGGATGGAGTTTTGCTTATTGTATAGATTTTCTGGCAAAGGTGACTTAAACATCTTAATACATATTGTCTTTAATGCCAGATTCATGAAGATCATGTATGCATTACTTGAAGCTATAAAGAGTATCTCAAAGATTTCTACACAGATATATGAAGACAGACATGTATGTTAACACAAAATTACATGTTACATTAAATAGTACTCAATGAAATACTATTTCATTCTCTTGAAGAGATAAACAGATTTACCAAGTTCTGTTATACACCGATCACACTAGGCAAATTAAAATCATCTAGAATGATGGACTTTCAGAAGGTAAAAAAAAAAAAAAAAAAAAAAAAAAAGAGAGATGACATTTTTGTTATTCACTTCCAAAATTCCTTACTAAGACAAAGATTAAAAAAATCCTGTAGTTAGTCCCTCCCACAAATGTGCTAAAGTCACATTATCCTCTTCTTTCTGTGAAGAAATTCTTCTGGATTTTTTTTCCACCTAAAAATAGCTTTGAAAGTAAGATCTGCTCTACCTGTAAAGGCATAAAATCTGTTCTGCAGACATGTTTTATGTATCCTTTCAAAAAACAAAGTACCCAAATTAGAATATTAAAGGTCAAAGATGATGTTTTGGCATTTGTGATACTGCAAAAACACCTGACCATAATTAAGAAGAATCCCCAGATTCCTATTTTAACTAAAAGAAGTACAATTACTTATAAAAATAATGTACTGAACTATAATCTTTATTTGAAAGTAAC
Organism: Anas acuta; assembly: GCF_963932015.1. Lineage (NCBI taxonomy): Eukaryota > Metazoa > Chordata > Aves > Anseriformes > Anatidae > Anas > Anas acuta. Next base: position 62,960,675 of record NC_088983.1, read on the forward strand.
TCCTAATGAATGGAATAAAAGCCCTTGATGGGAAAGTGTTTGGAAATACTGAGAGAACTTTGACCATCACCTTAATACTTTCTTCCACGACCACACTCAAATTCATGGGCACCTATCAAGTAACTACATGACCCTATCTCAAAATTCAGTGAAATAATGTTTCTGTGTCACCTCTGGAAAACCTTCAGCCACAGTTAACCTACTGCTGCATGGAAGCAACAACAATTATGACAACTAATACTGTTTTACAGCTTCCTTGCTGTGCCTCAAACAGCCTGGCTTCAAGCAGTACTTCAAGTACTTATTTCAAACTCACATTGTGAACACTTCAGGAGAGGGATCATCATCTTTGTGTTCTTTGGTACAAAAGCAAGACCAGCAGCTCTGGTCTGTGATTAGGGCTCCTGGATTTTCCAGTAACACAAATACTACTAAGACAAAGATTTGATAACATTGTAAATCATTCTTAATCTATTTTTTGCCTGTCAGCTCGTATACATGCGAAACGACTAATATCTCTGAATGAAGAACTGTTAAATATGATGATATACGGAAAAGCAACTGGTATATTAAGTTCATATTTTAAAATCTAGTTTATATCATAAAAATGCCACATGGTGGTTCTGTTACACTCCAGAAGTCTAGGAACTGACCTCAACCTAAAGGTTAAACGCATACTTTTTCCTTACAAAATATGAATTGCCTGTAAGGATTAAAATGCAAAAATACACTTCCAGTCCTGCAAAACGATTATTGTATATCATGCCATTTTACATTTTCCCCTCACATTACTACTCTCCCTCTTTACAAGCCAGTTACATGGAGTTGAAACATACAATCTCTGCTGATATGAAGCATTGTGGCTCTGATAGTAAACTAATAGCAAAATGCAACACTGAGAGCAAATACGTAATTCTTTTGATACTTGTAACTCTGTCAGGAGTAACGCAGAAAAGAATTTCTTTTTCGCTGTGTGATGTCCTTAGTTATGCTACTACTTATTCTAGAAGAGTTTATGTAAAAGTAGTCAGCACCTGAAGTCTGCCTACAAATAGTTTGTTCTTTGTAGTTCAGTTTATTCCTTAGCATCCAATACAGGTATGCTCTTGCAGTTTTTAAGCATGTAACAATGGATTTTTTCTTTTAGGTTATTGACATGAGAAATGCTGAGAATGGATAAATAAGAGGAAGAACTACTACTAAAAAGAATGTTACTTAATACAGTTTCAGTCATGAAAACATTTACACAGACTAAGATAGCATCAAAACTGGCAAAATATAGAGATATAAGAAGAAAATTAATGGAAGCAGACAAAGCTTCTTGCCAGGATAATAAAGGAAGTCTTTCAGGATGGGAGTTTTCTAAATTAAAGCCAACAACTCAAGAGTGCAGAATGTTAAAGTGGTTTCATTGCAAGCACATCAGAGTAAGCCAGAAATGACTAGAAGTCATTTAGATCTAAAAATGAAAATCAATCAGTGTAGAAAGCTAACACATTACAAAAAGTCCTTTTAGCTTTATAGAAGGCTAACCAACAAGTACTGCTGTTTATGAGAATTGCCTGGCCAATTACAGTTAAGTAGAAATGCAAATTAAGAATTAAAACTCACATCAAGTGTAAAATCAAAAACAAAATCAATCCATCAAACAAACAAACCCACAACACCACTATTATTTGCTTTTCAAAATCAGCCATCATCAGCTACCTCTATACAATTTCATGGTATTTATACAAATTCCAAGATAAAGATTAATGCATTATTTGGTGAAAGGTAACAGAAGATAATATTAGTACCAAATTTTCCACTGCTTTTCACTGTACATTTGGGCCAATATTCCACTGATTTCATCCAATACTAACCGTAAGATTTGCCTGATAAAGACATAAAAATTGAGCTGATTCTTTAATCAGCTTTTCATCATGTCACTTTGTATCTGATGCTACACGAGAGAGAGCATTTCACATGATGATGCTTCTGTTACATGTAATCATCCTGGAATTGGGTGTCTCTTGGCAAAAGGTCTAAATATTCAAAATATGATAAACTAGTCTGAATTTCTCTAGTACTCCCTCTTCAATCTTTAGAGAATGCCCTTATCCCTGTAACTGGCAACCCTCTGACACCTAAGAGGCTCTGGAGTGAAGAGGTCATTTATTTCAGCATTTCAAGATGGGAATATTTTCATCCATTATGTCTGTCATAGCTGTTACTGCAACTTTGTAGTTCAGTTCAACCAGGAAAGTACAAACTCAAATTAATTTCCTTTTGTTATTATGCTACGCTGAAGAGCATGTATTTGGTGCTATGGAAAAAAATTGGTCTATACATCATTTTTCCCATCAAACATTCCAACTTCATATTTTCTCATTAATTTCAAACTTTTTTCTTAAATTGTGATTTTGTACTACCTTGAAGATTAAAACCAACCAACACTTCCAGTAAGCACTAACTTCTCAAAAATGACGCTACCATAATTGCTAAGATGACCTGAATAAATACTTTGTAACATATTGAAAAGCTTTACATAAATGATTCACCAAATTCTGGTAGACTTTTTTAAAAGACTGAATAAAGCAGACCTCCTATTTTATGCAATTCTATTTCTTTTACAGTAGAGGAAGGCTTAGGTGTATGGAGTACAAACAATAAATGGGCAGACGCGCAAGAACATCCAATCGATACCTTAACCTGAGGATTTCACTGAGCCCTAGTGTGTGTATTTCTCCAGTGTTTCACTGCACATTCTAAAATAAAATTAGCATCAGTATCCAACTGAAATTTTATTCAAAATTTGTTCGTTTCCAGGCACAAAAAAAATGAATTCTAGTCCCTATTCTTTCCAAGAAGCATATCATTTAGTCACATAAAAATTATGAACCAGTCTCCAATGCATCTCACTATGTTACAGTACAGGACAAGTGACAACTTTTATGTAATTCACCCAATCAGTGAGACGGCTTGCTGCATTAGATTTGTTGTTGTTGTTTTTTGCTAAAATTAGATAAACACTATCTGAGTTATGCACATCAAAACATTAACTACTGACTCAGAAATCTAAATCCACCAGTTGTGATTATGAACTGCTCTGGCTACTGCAATTTGAAGACACCTATAAAATATTGTATGTAGTTCACTCAACATTTTTACTAACAAACTTCAGTTTCAGAGAAGTGTATTCTGATTACGGCATTTCCTTTTATCAAACACAGGTGGTCAGAATTGTCACTTCTGAATGCTCAATAACAGTAATTCACAAGCGGGTTACTTGTATTTGAGCACACATGATTACAGACAGTCCAAGTAGGAAATTTTAATTATAAAATGTTGAAAAAACTCCCTGAAAGTCAGAAGATTTTTATTGTGTTTTATTCTGCACATTCAGGTTCTGCAGTGGTTGAAGGATGCAACAAACAAATCTGTGATCAGACTGGAGAACATCACCCTAGCTGAAAAGGGAGGGAAGATGAAGAAGCAGGCTCAGCCTGTGGCTTGAAATAGCAGAGAGAAAAAGAGATTTTGCTTCCTCTGCCTGTTGGTCCAATGGACAGTGTGAAACTGGTGCCTACAAATGATCATCACTTTTGCTGCACACTAAACCTTCAATACAGTGTAGTCTACACTACAGCTTGCCACCTTACAAAGAGACATAATTTGAAACGGTATATCCAAATTTTGTGAATTTGACAAGGCCACTTATACAATTGTGAAGCTGTCTTCCTTCCCAAAGTAATAAAAGAAAAAACAAAATTCAGAAATATCTTTTTCACCTTGCCCTTTCTTCCCACTTGTAGAAGAAGAACTCTTTACTGCAGCAATACAGAATAGTACATTTTTACTTTATACACAGAAAGAAATGACTGCATACCAAATAAGCATGGGCCATCTGTACAAAAACAAAACAAAACAAAAACAAGCAAACAAACAAACAAAATCCATGGAAAAATTCTTTTATCTTCATGTATAAAGATATTTTATTTATATTGTTTCAATTTTAAACAAAATTCCAACAGCATTGCTAATGGTAAACTAAAACCTTTTCCTAACCCAGAAGCAAAGATGTGTTTGTTTTTGTGACATTAAAAGTACACATCAAGAAGTTCACTGTCACTGGTGGGTCACATTTTGCTAACAGCTCAAATTAATAACTAAAATTTTAAAATAGCATCGTGACCATTTTTTCTAGAAAAATTCAAGTTATTTCTCCAGGCCACAAATATGTAGCCAGTACCGACTTCTTGTCTATGAATTTAATCCTGCCAGCTATGACTTAGAGTACTTCTGTGACTAAATCCTGCCCGATCAAGTTTCACAACAGGCCACTCACCAGACTTCAAGAGTTGGAATTCTTAAATTTCAACAGACATCCCAAGAGCTGATACCATGCTGTACACGCCATGATATTTCTCGTTCTTTTAATTAGATACATGTAGAGATACCCTAGAGTAATCGTTATGTAAGCAAAGACAATAGGAGATGTGCATGACCTGTCAGATGACACAAGCTTGTTTCTTAAAATTTATTTTATACTGTTTTCCCAATAATATCTTAAAATACCTTAATGCTAGAGCTTTGGCTACTTCATGAGACTGTTCCAGAACCTTAAAGACATTACCCCTAAGAATATGTTTCCATACTACTTAGTTTCTTGGTTTCATCTGTTGGACTCGCATGAAAATACATCTTTCTTCTTATTTATAGACCTCAAACACTTGTTGTCTTTGTGCACCCATGTACGGTAAAGCTATTTAGGATGAAAAGGTAATTGTTTCATTACTGCTCTCCTTTATGTTAGGTAACTAAAATGAACGCACATCCTGAAATTTAGTATTTCATATGTACAATGGATCTCTAATAAAGGAATTGTGACGTTGTGTAACTTCTTTTCATTATTTCATTTAAGTAACATGAATTACATGTATTGTAATGAAATCCCTTAATTTCCCATAAAAATACTGCAGCAAATACAAATGGTAAAATATATATTTGACTAATACAATTCCACAATGTCCTTAGATTTATTACTATCTTTCTTACTGGTAACTTTATTTGGAAAATCAGTTCTGTAGTAACTGAACACAAAAATGAAAACCTGTATTCTCACTTCCAGTCTTTTCCTGGCTTCCAAGAACACTGTGTAGTCTCAGTGTAGCCAGGTGAAATAATATTTAATACACTTCTGGCATTAAACATGGTGTTTTGATAACAAAAACATCACTAAAAACAAGTACATACTTCTAAGCACTACTTCAACATTTTTGTAAAGCATATTGACAATCACACTGCAGAGGTAAGATAGTTCTACATACTGAAGCGACAGTATTGAAATATCTGTATGCTGCCTACAGAAAACAAAACATAGCTTGATGTGTGTATAAATAACACTGTATATGGGAATTCAGTAAAATTGACAAGCAATTCAGCAGAAAATGCCATAACATGGTTTGATAGTACAAACATACCAGTTTTGCCACTATTAATTTTAATAAAAACAATTAATTCCCCAAATGATTTTAATTCAGTTTGTACATTCCTCTGGACTCATCAGAGACAGAATAGCAATATGACTTTTTAAGCAGCAAAACATATACTATTCTAAGATTTCTGTAAAGAAAAACCAAGTGAATAGAAAATTTATAAACTGTTAATCAATATGTTAGAAAGCAGGAAGCTCAAGGGAAAAAAGAAATGCAGCAGGATTGGCCACAACTTCTACCCAGAACAGGGAAAGAGGAACATTCATTTAGAATAACTGTACAGCAGGAATCCCTCCAAGATATTATAAAGGGAGATTTGAAGGGGGTGGAAAAATGTCACCCATTATTCTTACTTTAAGAATATTGATACAGATTGTTGTTCATACACAGGTTCATGTTAGGCACTTAGCATACTCATTCCAGTCTAAAATAAAATACTGAAAACCTCTAGAGAAGCTGAAAAAAGCTTCAAAAAGTTTCACTTAGACTCGAATTCCAAACAGAACCTATAAACTGTTAATTGTAACTAATCACTACAGAGTTTGTCTACTGATCTTATGTGCTGGAAAACACATCAGTATGTGTTTAGTATGAATAACTAAGTTTTATACCAAAATAAGTACATTTGCCAAACAATTGTATCTAATGGGACATACCAAAGGGGACCATCACTGAACCTGAGGATTAGATCTGGGAAAAACAAAATTCTTTTTCTATTATGCATTAACAGCTGGCTTTTGCAAGCAACAGTCAGGTTACTTTATTTTTAATTCAGGTCTGGAACATTAAAAAGTCATCATGCTTCTTATATCCGGGGACTCACAACTTACTAAGTAAAAAATTTCAGAGTTAAATATAAGTAGGGGACTATTTTATTACACAAAAGATGTCAGTGAACTTTTTGTGAGAGAGATGGTATGAGATCTCAGTACTCCTATTGAAACCAGAAGTCTATACAAGAAATTAATGATTCTATGTTCAATGCTGCCTGTTCTCCCTGATGGTAAAATCAAAACTTATTTAGGCTTATTTCAACACACATGATACTCCATGCAAAAGATATATTTTTTTAATTTACCGCTTTTTGGCAATTATTAGAGGAACTAAAATCAGAAAATAAAGTCAACCTTTCCTCATAAAAGAGTTTCAGTGACATCAGTCAACTTTAGAACAAGGGTTCCTACCTGTCATGCACCTTCTGTCATCGCTTTCTTCCTTTTAACTATATGTAAACTAAAATTACACAAAATAGGAGTGGTTTTAAATGAAGAATAAGAAAAACTTACCCTATAGAAAGCAGTTGTCAGGGGTAGTAATGCTGCAGCAATGCTATATTCTTCTGAAGATGAACAATCCTTCAAGAGAAACATAGGAAGGAAATTAGCAATCATTTTCAATTTTATGCATTATATAATTTCATTTCTGCCTCACGCAGTCCCTATAACTATCCTTCCTAGATATCTTTTATCACTTGAAATAATGTATGACTAATATATATGTGCATGTGTATACATGTGCACATTTTCCCTCGATTTGGGCTAGATAGGTTTTGCTATGATTGTTCAAATTTAAAGAATTTATTAACTTTTATTAGCCTTTTTTAAATTCCTATATCTGAATCACAAGTTCACCAACACAGTTTACACATAAAAAGAAACAAAAAAAAGGTAGCTTGCTTCCATTTAGGTCCACAGCAAATTTGACTAGAAAATGGAAGTGATGTGCTGACCAAAAAATGTACTTTCAAATAATTTATACAAAGAAATTGTCTTTTATTTAATATGAAATCATCACCTCTACTACAGCTTGACACAAGATTTACTTTAAAAGAGGACAAAAACCATCTCTTGTCGGCCTTGGAATGCCTCATTCAACTGTCAAGTCTGTCATACATGTCTCTCTAGGCTGAAAAGGGTATGCCAAAGTAAATCAACCAGTAATTGTGCTGATGAAAATAGTAATTTTATCATGGAAGTCTTTAATTGGAAATAATTGGACTATAACTTAATACTTAAAAACAAAGCTCCTTGAATTTTTAAGACTTTCAAAAAACAGAACAAAAAATATTCATCAAGAGTTTGAAAAAAATATATTTTTTATTTCTTGATTATTTTTTTCATTCGCTCTTTTTTCTAATTTTGGAAAACACAACAGTGCACATAGCTCTAACATGACAACTCTATCAGCATTGTGCCCCTGCATGACGAATGGCTAAACATTTCTATTTGAATAACTCAATTCAATATTATTAATGTTTATGCCTACAATGGGTACCCCATTTATTACGTATTAACAATACATAACATTCAACCAAATTCCAAAATTGAAAAATCTCAAGTGTTCCTCTGGCAGACTTTTCATTTATGCCTTCTTCTCATTGTATTTCCTCCTTGGAGTTCTCTAGAACACAACTAAGAAAAATTTTGCACCAGCCAACTGTGATAGCAAAAATGTAAAATCCATATTATTGGCACAATTATGTTAACAATGATCATAGAGATAGTACTTGTAGTACCCGCAGTGCTCCTTCTCAAATGGCTGCTGACTGATTATGCAATGCAGGTTTAAAAACATAGACTAAAAAGCTTGTAACAAGACTATTTTTCTTCCCATACTTTAAAAGTCCATTTCATCACTTCCAATAATAAATACTTCAGCTTCTATTAATAGAGCCCAGCTAAATAAAATATCACTGCACATACACAGTCAAACATTGTGGCAGTTAGAAAATTACTTACATGTGTATTTTGTATGTGTATGTTGTAGGTAGACAACAGGTTTATAGCTGAGAAGCTTTATCTTTGCACAGAGCTATTGAAGGCTCTAACTTGTCTAACTCTGTATGAATGCATGTATAATAACTGTCCATGGAAAACAAAAGATGTTCAGCTGCTCAGATTTTCTAACACATTCCAATCTGGTAGAGAAAAGCAGTATGAAAAGTAGACACCGAAAAACTTGATGTATGTTAATGCCTTTCAGGATTCTGACATGTGAATACACACAATTTGTATGCAGAATCATTTTACGTCGAAGTCAAAACAGTAACACTAAAGGACATAGCCTGAACTGCATTTCATTCTCAATATCAGCATTGTTTTCTATTGTTATCCATACTTCCAATCCCCATTTGGAACTTTGGATGTGTATTTGCATTTTTATATAAAGATACGAAAAATACTGCTAGTATTTTTCAAATTGTAAGAAAATTTCTCATTTAAAATCAGACTTTACAACCCTTAGGAGTACTCCACAGTTTTCAAGGAAATGCATATCTTATTTCTGTATGTGCTTATTTATAACCAGGTACCAAATGATCCATCCTGATTATTTCAAGATATCTACTTAATCCTTTAGCTCAAATTATTTATAAGAGCTTTTGGCTTTTACCCCAAATATACATAAAAATATCTTTATTAAAACTGAGCAATGTATCTTCACCTAGAGAGCATCCAATATACCAAGAGCTAACATATGTCTCAAAGATATATATCACAGCCACATAAACAACATAGTGTATTATTTTTCCATTTCTTCTTGCAAGTATGAAATTCTCCACATATTCTATGTCAGCAGTACCCCCTGGACTTGTAGTATGAATGTATTATCTACATATATTTTCTTCTCCAGCGCGTGTAAAATGATCTGTTTGGAATTAAATATAATACCAGTGTTTTGAGAAGAGTGAAATTAACCAAGTATTCATCTTCCTTGTAGTAGCATGACAGAATGCCACAGTTAACAGAGCCGTTACACTGAAATCACAGCCTCTCAATTACAGGCAAACCAAAGCACTGGAAATGTCGTACTGTATTTAATGAATTTAGACTCTTGAAACAAAGAAATCCAGCTGCTTTATACACAATAATACCTTTACCAATCATGAAAAATATCTCTTTCTACTGCTACAGAGGTATACAAATCAAATACTGTAAAATAATTATAGCTGTTTTATAATTAGAGCTGTTTCCTTATGTTGCACAAAATGAAGCTGAAACACATAGGTGGGGAGGGATCAAATACTCTCAGCAAATTAATTTCTTCGTAACAATGTCTAACAACAGTGAAATTTGGACTTCTGTCATAACATGTTCAGAGTGCTTTGAATCCACACCTAAGTTAGGTGAGAACCTGACATATATTCTGGCAAACTGATCACATATTTCTTTGACAGGTAGTTGCTGAAGTCTATAGCAAACCGGAAGCGTTACAGTAATTTGTGTACCTTTTACTAAGTAAACTTACTGTTTACTAAACTGAATTAAAAAAAAAAAAAGTAATAAAATCAAAATGATTTTCCTTACATTACTTACTTTGATAATAGCTGTGATTTAATGTTATGTTCTACTCAGATTAAGTATGCAGCAAAGCTTTCGCGGTTAGATACTATCATCACATTGCAGAAATGACAGCTAGAAGTTGCAGTTGGGTTGCTTGGGTTGGATGCCTGCATCTGGTGGCACACAGGAAGGCACCAATGGCTTCTGGAGTCTGGTACGTGCCTCAGGCTTCCAATACTGCAAAGGAGAGGTAACTCTTCTCTTCATTCTTGATTTCAGAACAAGTACTGACCTGAACTTTTGTTTGGAAAACACAGTACATAATCATCAAATTGAAATGCCCTCCACAATTTGATCCTAGCAATGAACAGCCAAGAAAAGACACATGAGGAGAAGATTTCTTGAGCTGCTATTCAAGGTGCAAGCTTGGATTCAACTACTGTTGATGTTCCACTGGCTACAAGAGCAAGCTGAAGTGAGTGAAACAGGAACAGTTAAGCACAAACCTACATAAATTCTTGAACGGGCCACAGTAAATAACAACTGAGATGTAGGGATTTCTGCTTTCTCTTTATCACATGATAAAAATCTGGTAGAGACATATTAAGTATTTGGTAACATTTGGAGTTTCCTACTGAACTGCAGTTGTCCTCTTAAATCCATCTTGATAGTCTTTCTCATTAAGTGCTAGCTAATACAGTTTGAGGCTGTACTATGCCACACTCTGCTGCGAACAGTAAGCTTTTCAGACATCATGTTTTTAATAATCTATAGAAATATGAGTATGCTGAAAATTTAGGACCCAACTCCGCTGTACAAGCAGCAGCACTATAAAGAAATGGAATTACCTACAAATCAACATGCATTTCAAATTGCATGAAATCAACATGCAACGAATGCTTTCAAACTAACAAGCTAAACATGTCAGCTTTTGGTCTTTTTTTTTTTTTTTTTTTCCAGTACAGTATGATGTACACACACTCTATTAAAAATACTGCTGAAGTAACCCTCAATACTGCCTTGCACCTCCTGAGAACTATTGGATGCTGTCAATTTTCATGAAGACCGAGACATATTTATATTATGGAAATAGTTGTGACTATCAAATCTAAGGCAAAGACTATTCTTTTCATTTAAAGCAGTAAGAGAATTCAGCAGTCCGGTTTAGGAAAAAAAAAAAAAAAAAGGTCTGACAAAACTAGAATTTAATTTCAATGAGCTGGTTTTAGATAAATCATTTCTTTTCACCAGATAAACCGAATAAACCTTTTGCATCCGTATATAAATATGTTAATGCCATCAAACTATAAAAATGGTAGTCTATCAAAACCATAGGATCCACTCAAATTTATCAAATGAAGTAAAGATATTTTACCACCTCAGAAACACCCACAGAGCTATTACAGACATCATCTACTAGAATCTCCTACTCTCCTTAATAGAAAAAGGCAAGATTTCCATTCCATTACTACGAAATCTCATTCTGACTTGAGAGAAGCACTTAAACTACTAGACTATAGGATTTAAAAAAGAGTACCTATTCCGTGTTGATCAATGGTATGACCAATGTCCTTTATATTAAATCTCAGTAGAGTTAAAAATCTAAGTAAATAAACTACTAATTTTACAATATACTGCTCATATCTAATATAATTATATGCTGCCTTGATAAAAAGGAGACAAGAGAGACCAATCTGGAATTTCCAGTGTAACTTTTAAGAGTATTTAAACTGTAAGATTTAACTCTACAAATAAATCCATCCTCTGGAGCAATACTCAAATTGACATTTTGTTAAAATAAATGCAAATATGACACTAATCATTACATTACTTATTACTACCAGTTAATAATGAACTTCAAAAGAAATTTTATAATCTGTTTTTTCTGACTACATTTTGGATAAAATCTTCTTACTGAAATAACAAGCAAAATTACTTTTTTCAGTGAAAATTAACATACAATTACTTTCTTCTTGACCTTCATATGCAACTTTGCCTGGTAAATCTAATCTACCATCCCTGCTCACTGCTGCTCTCCTTTATAATGAGATCAAAGATTTCTTTTCTTTTTGTCACTAAAGGTGAAATCTGACTTTATTAAGACAACTAAAATTTTGTTAAATTAGATACAATTCTTCTGGGACTTCAGAGACAGGATGGGAAGACATACCTGGAAGACCCATATAGCTGATAACATGGGGACTGATCTACCAATAGAACTACAATATAGAAACATGGAAGATACTGCCTTATGTTACTGCTTATTGGGTATTCAATTCTCATTACTTTTAAAGCTTCTCATTTTGATAAGGATATATTATTAACTTAAAATTATTAATTTAGAAAATCAAGTCTGTCTTCATAAATGACCCTAGCACATTTTAAGTTTGTTGCCCAAGATTTTAGCTTTTGTTCTACCTAAAATACTGTTGCAGTGATTCTTAGTAAATAAGAACAAAAATACAAACTCTTACTATCTCTTGTTTCCAGGCTTACCACTCACTAAAATCATGCTGTAATCTTTTGAAAAGCGACTTCTCAGATTGCTACCTAGTGACTGTCTGACAGCAGTAATTTGAGACAAAGCCCATAAGGGACAGAGTTCGCCAGCACTCTGAATTATGCCAGACCTAATACTTCTTTCATCCTCTGTCACCATTACATGACAGCGAGACTGTTGTATGTTAGTATGGGAGCCAAAGCAGATGACAAAGGAATGGCACCCAACTTGGAAGAATCCTCGGTGATTTCTTTTGGCATTGCGGTCTTTCCGCCTGACAAGGAGCCTTCATAAGGACCACTTCGTTAAGGAACCTTTCACGTCCACAGTGCGATGCAAGATGTTGTAAATCTGCCATTCAGGGCAGCAGGAGAACCAATTCTGTACTGCAAGAACAGGAAAATCAATTCTGCACTTTATTTCACAAAGTGCTTCATATTTGGCTTTACTTGGCCCTGAATTCTCATAGGTTCATCTGTCCTTCAAACACAGAAGGGACAGAATTTAATTAACACAATTTAGATGCAATTACACATGCAGATAACTTTTATCCATTTTTTAATGTTTCCTTTTGCTTTACTCTGCATGTTAAGAAGTTAACAATGCAGCACATTTTCTCCATGCAGCTTCATTTTACTTCTGATCACAACAAACCAATACAAGCAACATTTTACTTAAAGAACTCTGGAGCTCCTCTCTCCCCACCCCCTTTTTCTTTCTCAATAAATACATTTCCGTCTAGGATTTAGATTGCTCATTTCCTCTTTCCCATAACAAATTAGGTTTAGGAAATCAAGAACCCCAATTTTTATGTGCATAAATTACACATTTTTTGCTGGATTTTTACTGTACCCCAAAGGAGTAAAAAAGTGTAACTTTTTTTTTCAAGATACTGATAAACACAAGAATGCCATCCCTTGCGTCTAAGCACATCTGAGTTTCTTTAACAGAAATGCCATGCATGTTTCTGAATACTGTCATGAGGCCCATGGCAATAAAGTTCAACATACTCAGGCTGTAATCTTCTCCCAAGGAAATGGTTGGGATGCCAAGATGCCTTTTGACTTTTATTTCACAGCAGGGCTTCATTCACAGTGACTCTGTCCAAACCTTAAACTACACCAGCTGTGATACAAGGTCCTGCATAGTAATTTGTAAAAACTATTTGACAAACAACCCTCAAATCATAGAATGCATTGCAATTCATGACTGAACGGCGATCAATATCCATTAAGTACTCCGTTGGAAAGAGGTGATTGATTCATACTGTATTTCCATTGCAGCATATGTCTAACACCCCTGTAGACCAAAGCACTGATGCAGTGATTGCAAAACATAAATACAGGATACTTTGTAAAACACTTTACAGACAGCCCAGTTAATTGAGCTAGCAAGTAACACAAAAAGGTTTAAAATATAGAAAAAGTTATTAAAACGGATGCAATAGCACCACATCGTTAGTGCATACTCTATACAATTTTTATAACTTCCTATGAATTAACACTTTTTTAGTATCAGAGTTGTACGAGTATATAAAAGCAATTCACTGAAAAATTAGTTTTTCATTTTAGAAAAATATTGTTTAGATGGAAGTGGAATTTTATAGCTACTTTCTGAAATGCAAACAGTCAACACTAAGGTCAAACACATGAATTACCAAAAGGCTCTGGGTCTGATTCACTTTGGAGAGATTAAACGAACAGTGGTTGATGAAATGCAACTTGGAAGTAGTACTTTTCCATCAAATACCACATGACGGTAAAACCCTGTCATCCATCCTAGCACCCTGTCCAGCTGTATCTTGAAAATCTCCAGTGGTAGGGACTCTACCACGTCCCTGGGAAGGTTGTTCCACTGATTTACTGTTCTCACTGTAAAAAAAAAAAATCTTTTATCAAGATAAAACCTTCCCTGGTACGTAAAAGTTTAGATACTCAAAGGCAAAGTATGCAGAAGATTATGCATACTTTGATGGCACAGTGATTTTTAATTATGCTAAAAACTCTCACTGATGTCATCTTCGAAAAGAGAACTTTAAAACCTGAAGTTTTCTTGTATAAGACTAAGTTTTTACAGGTACTTTGTCCATTATGGGTGATTTTCTGGGGAAACACAAACAAAATACTTGGACAAGACCTTCATGAAGGCAAGCAACAGGTTCGGGTGATCTACAGGAAAGGAGGACTAAGGAAAATCTCCATCGTTTACTGGATGCGGGGGGAAACCTAGTGACAGGAGATGAGGAAAAGGCTGAGGTGCTTAGTGCCTTCTTTGCCTCAGTCTTTAGCAAAGACCAGTTGTTCTCTGGATACCCAATATCCTGAGCTGGTGAAAGGGAGTGGGGAGCAGATTGTGGCCCTCACAGTCCACAACGAAATGGTTGGCGACCTGCTACGGCACTTGGATGTGTGCAAGTCGATGGGGCCAGATGGGATCCACCAAGGGTACTGAGGGAACTGGTGGAAGAAAAGGCCAAGCCCCTATCCATCATTTATCAGCAGTCCTTGCTATCAGGGGAAGTCCCAGTCCACTGGCAGCTAGCAAACATGACGCCCATCTACAAGAAGGGCCAGAGGGCAGACCTGGGGAACTATAGGCCTGTCAGTTTGACCTCAGTGCCAGGGAAGCTCATGGAGCAGATTATCTTGACAGTCATCATGCAGCACTTGCAGGGCAAGCAGGCGATCAGGCCCTGTCAGCATGGGTTTGTGAAAGGCAGGTCCTGCTTGACGAACCTGATCTCCTTCTATGACAAAGTGACGCGCTTTGTGGATGAGGGAAAGGCTGTGGATGTGGTCTACCTTGACTTCAGCAAGGCTTTTGACACTGTTTCCCACACCATTCTCCTCAAGAAACTGGCTGCTCTTGGCTTGGACTGGCGCATGCTTCGTTGGGTTAGAAACTGGCTGGATAGCCGGGCCCAAAGAGTCGTGGTGAATGGAGTTAAATCCAGATGGAGGCCGGTCACTAGTGGCGTTCCCCAGGGCTCGGTGCTGGGGCCAGTCCTCTTTAATACCTTTATCGATGATCTGGATGAAGGGATCGAGTACACCCTCAGTAAGTTTGCAGATGACACCAAGTTAGGTGCGTGTGTCGATCTGCTCGAGGGTAGGGAGGCTCTGCAGGAGGATCTGGGTAGGCTGGACTCATGGGCTGAGGCCAACTGCATGAAGTTCAACAAGGCCAAGTGCCAGGTCCTCCACCTGGGGTGCAACAACCCCAAGCAGAGCTACAGGCTGGGAGATGAGTGGTTGGAGAGCTGCCAGGCAGGGAAGGACCTGGGAGCGATGGTTGATAGTCGGCTGAATATGAGCCAGCAGTGTGCTCAGGTGGCCAAGAAGGCCAACGGCATCCTGGCTTGTATCAGAAGCAGTGTGACCAGCAGGGCTAGGGAAGTGATCGTCCCCCTGTACTCGGCTCTGGTGAGGCCGCACCTCGAGTACTGTGTTCAGTTTTGGGCCCCTCGCTACAAGAAGGACATCGAGGTGCTTGAGAGAGTCCAGAGAAGGGCGACGAAGCTGGTGAGGGGCCTGGAGAACAAGTCCTACGAGGAGCGGCTGAGGGAGCTGGGCTTGTTCAGCCTGGAGAAGAGAAGGCTCAGGGGCGACCTTATCGCTCTCTACAGATACCTTAAAGGAGGCTGTAGCGAGGTGGGGGTTGGCCTGTTCTCCCACGTGCCTGGTGACAGGACAAGGGGGAATGGGCTAAAGTTGCACCAGGGGAGGTTTAGGTTGGATGTTAGGAAGAACTTCTTTACTGAAAGGGTTGTTAGACATTGGAACAGGCTGCCCAGGGAAGTGGTGGAGTCACCATCCCTGGAAGTCTTTAAAAGACGTTTAGATGTAGAGCTTAGGGATATGGTTTAGTAGAGGACTGGTTAGGGTTAGGTCAGAGGTTGGACTTGATGATCTAGAGGTCTCTTCCAACCTAGATGCTTCTGTGATTCTGTGAACTTACGGAGCAAGCCTTACAGAAAGCATTTCCAGGCACGTGAAGAGCAAGAAATTGAGAACAGAAACCACAAGCTGACCAGGGAACCACGTGCTGTGTCAAAGACTCTGCCCTAAAATTCAGGAAAAAGTACAAAATGAATTGCCTTGCTTTGTTGCTGTTTAAAAATATTAGCAGAGTCTTTAGAACATAGAAAGCTCCAAGGAATAGGTAAAATAGACAATATTGCAGATGAATTGAAGGGATGCTCAGAATGAGAGGAAATGCAAATATTATGAAGTACCTTGTCATTAGGAAATAAACATTGTTTAAGTTAACAGATTTACTGTAGTGATATTAAGTTTCTTAACAACATGCAAGACTAATAGGAAATAGGAGGGGGAAGAATATGTTGTACAAAGTCAAAAACATTAAAAACATTGGTCTTACCGAAAGATATACTCAAGAAGCAAAAACTAACGCACCAAACTATTAGAGAGTTTAAGGATCTCAACCAAGAGAAGGAAAGCATCAAGAGGGTACAGAACAAAGACGCCCAGAATAACTAAGAAAATATATGAAAACACTACGCATAATGAACAGAAAAAAATTTATCAGAGATGCACATGCATACATATAGATACACACACACACCAATTGCATCCACAGACTTCTGGCAGGTGCCCCTGGGAATCCAAGTACACGTCTGTGTGAGTGTAACACTGCCTCTGGGAGACGCATTTTCCACAAACTGCCAAAAGTGGAGTTTCTTTTCAAGATGCGTTTGTACTTGACATCTTGTTGCCGGACAGCTTCAGCTTTTCTACACCAACTTTGATAGTACTGAGAAGCTTCGCTACAGTTTTGGCAGAGGTATCAGTTCGCCTGTGTACAGCTGGACCAAAAGACAAGAAGAATGACAATGACCAGCTGCTTCTGGAAGAAGTTTTCTTGGATCAGCCTCATTGGTGCAACTCCATTTGTGGATTCATGAACAAGCGTCAGCTGCTGGAAGCAGATATTTCTGCGTTGATCTGCAATGGCTGCAGAATTTCAAGGATGACAAAGGGCTTTTTTTTTTTTTTTTTTTTTTTCTGTAATTCTGCTTATTACAGGGTTGTGACTCTTCAGAAAGTCAGCAATGACTTTTCCATGCTAAGGCACAAATGATGTGTTGTAGTGGTTACACACTGGTGAATTTGATGGAACCTGAATCCCTTGTTGCCAATGCTGCAGCCAGACCTCTCAATTCCTTAATAGACTGGAATCTAAATTGTCTATTGTGTTTCGGAAAGTAGTTGCAATTTTAACAACTTTAATACAAGTTGCTGTAGGAGTTGTTTAATCCAAAACTCAACCCTAAAGAGCATCAGAATAGGCTTATTCCTTATCATGAAAAAATCACACTACTAAAGCCATTATTGGAAACATCCCATTTTTGGGGGAGGAGGGAAGAGGTGGTAAAATGGGACAAAAAAATACTAACAAAATAACAAATTTATGGCTATATAACCGTAGTTGATAAGGTCTTTTAAAAGGCTAAATGGCTCATAGAAAAGAATACGTAAAGCAAACTGGAGAAACTGAAGGACGTATGTTGGGCAGGGTTAGGGAGCATGTTGTTAAGCAATGTCTATCTCGATTAACACATCAAATCTGTGTGAGCAAGAAAGAATGCTTTTGAAAAGCCTTGAAAGCTCAAGAGATTCAGGCATTTCAAGAGCTGCTTATTTAGTAAAGTGCTCCTTCCAAGATAACATTCATCAATGACATATATACATTCTAATAGAAATATTTAAACTATGGAAAATAAAACTTAGAAAAATATAGAAGTTTCATTTAACTTATTATGAAGTACTTTAAGTGTACAGATTGTACTTTCCACTGCATGAGCAGCAGCTTCTTTCTTATGGATACAGGCTTTATGTGAAATCTTACACTTTTTGTGGTTAAATATAACAAGTATGGTAAGTGCATACGACGTGTGGGAACTGTGTTTCTTTGAAGCTGTTATTAAAACTTAGTGCCTTTAATGTTAATGAATGCTTGTTTTTCTAAGAATACAGATCAAAACAAGTGTGAAGCATTTCTTGTAACAGAGAAATAAAGACAGTAGCAGAAACTGTAAAACAATTTTGAACTGACAACTGTACAACTATCCTCCACTTCTTTCAGTCTTAAAACTTCTTATATTAGTACTTCTTTTTGGAAATTTCAAATGTCTCCAGGAAATTTGAAAGATCAGCATACTTTGAAGCAACTCCTCCACTTGGTCAGAGAAGTGAAAAAGTAAGCTCCCCAAATATATTGTTTTGTACATCTAGTTGAACAGACATGCTCGGATGTTCTTGAAACAAATTCCTGTTCCCTGTATAAGGTTCTGCAGTGTGAGCAGTATTAGAGAGAAGTCCTTGAGCTTGCTGTGTGGACCAAAGAAGCAGAAGTTCAATAGTAATGTCAGTGTAGCTCTGTCTTCCAGCAAAATTGTTTCTCTGATACAAACCATAAGAAATCTCGGTACAGTATTTTTCTGTTCTGTAGATTTCCAAATCTTTGCTACTAAAAGTGTTCAGCTAAATGAGCCACAGAAAAGGCCTTCATCAGCTTTTGAGTTGTGAACTAATACATTTTTGTTTTTATACTAACAGATATTCTCCTAGACTACCTTATCTTCCTTTCTCAGGGGCTTACTCCAAACACCTTACTGTTTTGTTACTATCTTCTTGACATGATAGGGAAAAACAATATAGGGAAAGGGGAGTCCTGCTATGGAAGTACAGTAAATGGCAATGCAAAGGAAAAGTTCAGAGAAGACAGTTTGGGATACAGTGAAATAATAATCAAGTATTAATCTGAATTACACTCATGTTGCTTAAAAATCCTTCCACAAATTCAGCTGGAGCTTTCAGAAGGATGAGCCAGATTGCAATGGCTGAAAAATAGGAGCACGTAGCGAAAAGTTGCTGAAGGACTGAATTTCATTCTTGGGTGTTTTGGAAGATGTAAGACCATAGTTTCTGATTTAGTTTTCTAATACATCGTGCTGTGCCATCTTAGTCAACCATTCAACAAAAACTTCGAAATACTCATATTTACCATTCTTCTCCTAAAGTTCTTTGAACCTTCTCCTCTCCGTGGAAGATAAAATAGTAAGAATGATTTGTGTTTTCTGCATGACTGCACAGTAAGAGAGACGGATGCAAAAGAACAGTACGGTGCTACTGTGCAGTATATTGATGCTGATTTGAGGAGTGAGACAATTAATGTGATAATGCAGTGGTGTTCTAGCATATAGAGTGCAGTGACATGCAGTCTAAGAAGCTACTCCCGAGAGCACATTGTATACAAACAGATTCATCAGCCTGGAAAGATCCCAGACAGCACGATATGCCACTTGCAGCAGTACTACTGCATTGACCTGAATAATGGCACATGAACTTAACAGCAAACTTGCTACATTTTTAGTGAGGTGAAGAAAATTGCAAAGGTTTTAGTGAGTGAATAGATAACATTTTGATGTGCCACAGGTGTGTAGAGGACTGACAGACTCCTCCCTCTGACCAGGCAAAGCTCCTCTGGCACCAACATTACACAAATTACATCTTGTCTGAAAATTATCTCACCACTCTGCAGTCACGGTTCAATCTGCACTTGATCTCATTTGTTATCTTCTATTTACACTAATGGATTTATAAATTAAATCCATAAATATTTACATCAGTTTGACTCCTCTCCAAAACAGTCTTCTTTTTTCCCCCTCTTTGGGTATCACTGAAGGCTAGACCTCCACTTACAGTATTTTCATTAAACTTCATAACTGGGAATAATTGCAAGGCAGTAATCTGCATATTCCATGTTTTTACAACAACATAGGCAAAATTAAATATTTTTCTCTTATGATAACTAATTATCTACGTTTATGTTTATTTTTGGAATGAATTAAGTAGAAAGCTGCAAGTGCCAAAATTTTGTAAGGTAAAATGTTTTGAGAGATTCACTGTATTAAATAAGCATGTATATACATGTACATGCAGTTGTTGTCTCATAAAATAAGTTAAACTTGATAAACTTTTACAAATTACAAGAATGCAAAGACTAAAAATTCTTACTTCTGTTGGTGATAATCTATCAACTATCAGGTATACATCCATAAAAATATTTTTCGAAGTTTTCCAAACAATTCACCATTGTCTTCAAAGTTCATGATTTTTTCCTGACTTTAAACATGACACTTAAGTGTCAGGCTGTGGAGTCCCCCTCCTCGGAGATCTTTAAAAGCGGCCTGGATACAGTCTTGGGCAGCCAGCTCAAGGCAGGGCAGTTGGAACAGCTACAGTAGTCAGAAAAGCATCCTACCTGCCTAGCATACCAGTGATCACTGAAGTGAGACAAAGGAAATCTATATGGTAATATTGTAATCTTTGTATGATCACAGAAGAGCCTATAGTACCACAAACATTTCTGGAACAAATACATAAGAGTCCCATAGACCGACAGATTCAAATCAAGACATGAAGAATATTAAATTAAGGAAATACCTCTCAGTTATCACCAAAGATAAAACTACTTTGCAGTAACAATTAGTAAATTTGGTTGTCTGTCATGAGGAAAAAAAATCTGGAGAAATGACTATGGATGATGATAAAATAAACAGAAGAGATTTCATATTAATTAAAAAATGACTGCCAAATGGTGACTGCCTGACACAGTGAAAAGAATAGAGAAAAACTAAAGTGTGAAAAAACAAAGCAGGTCATCAGACATACAGACTGTGAGAACTGGATTCTAAAATCATCAGTGATCTATCTAAGTAATAGCTTGAAGCTCAGAAAAAGTAAAAACTTCAATGGCTGCACTTGCCTGGAAAACCAAAAATACACCAACCCCAATATCCTTCAACCCCACTACATGAGAGAACTTACCTGTTATCTTGGTCTTAGACACAGAAAATCAACATCCTCAGCCTTAGGTTGGACATGATGATCTTTTGAAATTCCTTTCAACCTGGGCTGTTCTAGGATTCTACACTCAATACGAGAAAGCAAGTAACAAGAAGGGCAAAAAAGAACAGAGAGGTTTTCTTGTGCTGAAACAAAGGGTAGAGAAGAATAAAAAGGAGACGAAGAAATAACATAGAACAAGCTTCCAGACATCTGTTCCTGAACTCAAGGCTGCATGCTAAGAAAACAAAAAGTATCAACATTTTTGTTATTAAAACATATTAGAAATGCTGCTAACTGCTCTAGTTTTCTATACACTGCCAACCAAAATTCATTTTAATCTAAGCACTTCAATTTTTATTTCTAAAAGTTACTTATTCATACAAAATTGTGATAGAGCCACTTTTTACAGTGGTATGGTACAAGCTAAAGGTTTTTGCAATTGGTATTAAAGTTCATGATCAAATGTTGCATTTTGTCTTTTCAGGAAGTTTTTGAAAGCCCATCCACAGGAAAATTATTACAGAATTTTTAATGTATTTAGGTTATGACTTAAAATGACTTAATTGGAAATTAATTTGTTTGAGATTTCTTGTTAGACTAGTGCCTGATTAGCCAATTACATGGTAGTAATGAAATGAAGAGAAAATTGCAGGCTTTACCAGAATTTCAACTACCCCCAAGGACCTCTACGGTCAGATTCTTTTTACTGATCAAAAAAACTGAGCCACAATTCTTTTTTTTTTTTTTTAATTTTGAAAATCCAATAGGAATAGATGCAGGAGATTCAAGGCCCAACCATCCCCCTACCACCAATGTCACCCACTAAACAATGTCCCTAAGCACCACATCCAACCTTTCCTTAAGCACCCCCAGGGATGCTGACTCCACCACCTCCCTGGGCAACCTGTCCCAATGCCTGTTGACTTAGGAACTTTCATTAAATAGGATTTGGTTCAAGACGGCTTGGAAAAAAGTCCCCCTCTCCAACAAATCCGAATGCCCTTCACTAAATATTCATGCTACATAACAGTATTTATGGAGATGGATAAAACCCAAATAGATGCCAAGTGACATCCAAAGTTTGTGGACAACACAGAAAACTTCTGGCTGCAGAAACTTTCACAAGCAGATCCAAGAATGAACAATTCTCCCCACAGTTTTACTCCTAAGTAACCTCACAAGAGAGGAATTTCAAGTAGGCTATTAAAAGTGAATTTTTGGATTAAAAGAAAAAAAAGATGATCAGAATACATTTATTTTAGTATACGTGCTCTTAATTGTAAGAACAGAATGCCAGTTTTGAAGCCAGGAATGAGTACCACCAACAGCACCGTGATTAGACCTCATGTAAGATCTTTCATCTTTCCATAAGATCATTTTTCATGAGTAGTTTGCTTGACTGATTTTAAGTGAATCAGTTCTGATGCCTATTGTTTTCATATGCATGTTTTATCTTCTTTTTGATATTAGAAATTACACAAGATAGATCAAGTTCATATCTGTTATATGGCATTTTATAACAAATTGTCCTTAAGCAGTTTTTTGCAGTAAGTATGTACAAAATGCAAGTGGCAGCCTGAGTGCCTTTCTTAAAAGCTTAGCTGAAATACGGACAATCAAAGAAGTGATTCTCTGAATATCTCTCAGCATCCTGTTTTTGATGTTGTCTGTAGTTACGGTTTTCATGTTTTTGATCCATGCAACGCTGCTTATCCACTAACCATGCCTAAGAGATTGTGAAAAGTAACTTAAAAACCACAAGCCTACTGTCAGTCTTCTTCACAGAAAGTAATGTTTTACATGGTATTTGTCTCTATAGGGGCTGAGGCTAAACAGATAGGGGATTGGGAAGGTAACAGCCATCTATCATAATCGAGTCAGGATCAAAGTCTATGACTTTCCTACACATACAATTCAGAGGCTAAGTAACAAATTGTATTAACATAACTGTAGTTGTGGCCTGTGGATTTTAAACAGAAACACATATGGTTAGTATTTCAGCTATTCCCAAATGACAAAGGAAAGGCTCCAAAATAGTCCATTAAAATAAATATTTTCCTTTAAATTGTTTTTTACAAAAGCAATTACACCTTTTAACTTCATAAATAAAATTGACTAAATTCCAAAGAAATCAATAGTTTAGAATCTTCAATTTGGCCTGAAAACAATAAATTAAGGGCTATTTTAGTCTATTAGTTTTGCCTGCATTAACATACTTCGTCTTCTTATGAACAAAAAATGCCCAAAACAACCACTTGTTTTGCCTCTGTTCTAATAATAAAACAATAAAAACCCAGTAAAGTCTTAGTTTAAGGGTATGAACCCCAACTTCTGCTGGCACATGGGCACGTGTACTGATCCAAGAAACATGTATGTAGCATTGTATTTTGTGCCATCTGTGAATCTAGACTGTACTAATGCTAATCTTGTACAAATGAAAAATACCAAAACTTGAGTGATACTTACAGAAAAGAAATCTGGAAGACGTAAAAGTACAGGAAAAAACATATAATATTAGGAATTACATTAATCACAGAATCACAGAATTTCTAGGTTGGAAGAGACCTCAAGATCATCGAGTCCAACCTCTGACCTACCGCTAACAGTCCCCACTAAACCATATCCCTAAGCTCTACATCTAAACGTCTTTTAAAGACTTCCAGGGATGGTGACTCCACCACAATGTATTAGAAGTTTAAGGTATTAGATGTGTACACAGAAAAATGAAGACTTGTTGAGAATTAAAATCATCGGTATTGTCAAAGGAAGCATCAAACGTAAAACTCAGAGGCCTAAGGTTCAAAGGTAGACAGAATATTCTAACAGGAAAGATTTCTTTCTAAAGAATAAGTGTTAAAAACCATGGCGTCCCTCATAATCAAGGTTGATTTTTAGTGTGTTATTATTACAAAGAAAAAAGTAAGACATGGTGTAGTATGATTTGACTGGTCTAGTATAGACTAGTATGATTTGACAGTCTACTATAGACTGCTTATGGTGAGGAAATACAAAAAGTAATCTTCACCACAGCCTGGTTACATAGTATTTTCCCATGCATCCTAAAAAACAATTCATGCAAGTCATAAATCTGGGCTATAATAATAAAAATTTATGTCAACAAGTGTCATATATATATATATATTATTTTTTTCTTTTACAATTTATGTAGAATGTCACGTGTTCTTTTGTTTGTATCTTTTGTTCTTAAAACTTCGCACACATTTTTTTATGCAACAGTAGAGGTACATCTATTACTGTAATGGATTTTTTTCTTCTGTTGCCTGTTTCCTTAAAAACATCATTCTTAAATGCCACATACATTCATCACTTTATGCTCATCATATTAATGCACTTGTGAAAGTTTACATAAAATATTGACAAAACCCAGAAGTCTGCTGTATTTTATGGTATTTATCTCAACATCACACTCCGGTTTTTGAATACAAGCAGCCAAGATTTCAATTGTTTAAACCAAAGGTTATACAAACATCATAGGAACCAAATGATTAGAAGACTCCTAATATATTTCAATGTTCTGGTTCAGAAATGACGTATGTGAAGAATAAATAAAAGATGATCATCTTACAGCACACTGACATTTTTGATGCAAATTCCTGAGAAAGAAACTATTTTAAAACAAACAAATTGAAAAAGCTCCTCAGTGGAATAATAAACCAGTCTTCTACATGGCATGTTTCTTCTGGTAAGCTGAGCACTACCAATAACCAAGGGAGAACACACCTTGCTGGCAGAGCAGGAAAGCACTCTCTTTCAGCTCCTCTAATACACCTCACTTTCACAGTTATTCGAAGGGTGATGTGCAGGTGGCGAAGCCCAGAGTGAGACAGTATGTTAGACAGAAAAACTCTTGCCATTCATCTTAGTAACAAAAGACCGAACTAAACCTACATACATACACACATGCATATTGGCAGCCACCACAGAACTATGTTCAGTGTCTGGGTACTGTACATCAATAGTACTCTGTATTTTGTTAGTTATTGTATAAAAAATGACAAAAAGCTGATTAAGTGCATATATATATGCTTGACAGTATTACACACAAATCTATACTGAATTATATCAATGTACTGACATACAAATTATATATACACATAACATTTAAAATAAGAATATTTACCACGTATTCTTTTCATATTTTCATTAAATATAAAACTTGCGAAAACAGAAGTCACTGATTTCACTTGTTTTAATTAGCAAAATGCCTACTCCTTTCAACATCAAAACTTTTTTTTTCCTAAAAAAAACAAACAAACAAACACAAAACAAAAACAAAACAAACCTACCTTTCATCAGTTCACCTCTTTCATGGGCAGGCTACAGAATAACTACACAGCAGTATAACACAATTCCTAAACCAGACTTATTTTATTTACAACAGTGAGTAGCATACATGCACACGTCTGCTTTTCATCAAGACAACCAAAAATATTTAGAACATGGAGTTATTAGAAATGCGCGGCAACCACAAGGATGCAATTAACAGTAATGAACACTTAAGAGCAGTTAGAGCCTACCACGTCAAGAAGCTGCATGGTTTCAATAAGCTATCTATGTGTGAGCAAACACATGCAAGCTTGCCCTGCGTTAACAGGGACTCCTGGAGGCCTGAAGAAAGGCCGGTGAGAGCAGACGGCCCTGAGGAGCACCGACCTGTCTGCAAACCAACCCAGAGAGCTGGCTGGCAGCGTGGGGTTACAGCCCTCTCCTCAACCCTGACAAGGGGCCACCTTTTGTGGCTCCCTCCTTTGGAATCCGGAGGTCTGCTGCTTCAGTGGCACCACATTTTAAAGGGCATATCCCCTTTATAAAGGGTATCACATTTTTAGTTATCTGCAAGCTAGCTACGACCTGACTGAAATCAACGCAGCCCAGACACAGACGAGCTGCCTGCCCTTTGGATACCTTATCCTGTATTTTTTCCAAAACGCTTAAGACCTGCTAAGAACATCTTTACTCCCAACATACCTCTTCTTGTTTTGCTTCAGGGCCTTAATTTCACTTGTGCCTCTGAAGGCACGACACGGGCTGACTGAGGGGCGCAGGTGCCTCAGGCTGGTCCAAGCCAGTTCCAACCAGTTCTGGCCAGTCCCGCTGACCCGCAGAGAGCTGGCAATCAGCCAGAGGAGCTGGGCTGCCTCTGCTCATGCATTTTTGCTTATTCTTATGTAAACAACAACACCCTACTATCATGTAATATTTGTACTAAAATATTACCCAGAGACCCTTTAAAAATAATAATAAAAAAGAGGTTGAATCCTGCACTGGTAACTGCTCATAAACCTAATGAAGACATAACCAGTAACCCCACAGATGGCGGGCTAGAAAACAAGTTATATCTATGGCAGAAGGATAAAGAGAGATACACCATCACATTTTTATTCTTCTGCTTTTCATACCTTTTTACATTATTAACAAGATGGCTGGGCAAAATTGGAGGATTCTGTGTAACCAGAGTCCTTAAGACATCTGTTCAAGATGCATATTCATCTACACTCATGATTAAATTCTCTACTACTAATGAGTTTATATATGTGTGTGTGCGTATTTATATTACAACACATTTCGTTGAGAAGATGAGAGGGAGAGAGGTTGAAGGCATGCACACACACAAATATATATATTTGTATATACATGTAGGTATATATGCACATATAGGTATATATGGACAGCACATCATTACTGCCAATCGTTCTCTTCTTTAAGTAACGGTCTTGCACAATAGTAACAGAATCTAAATCTGAGCAGAAGTTGCAATTGCTTTTAGTTTACCAGAAGCAAGGGCTTGGAAGTCCCCAAGCAAACAGCAATTTAGGAGGTGCCTGGCCACACAGGAACTCATCTCTGAACACCCCTCTACTGGCCCAGTGTCAGCTTGAAAAGAGGATGTGAGTTTCTGCTGTGTAGTTAACAGACAAAGAAATTCCTGACTAAACTGCAGAGGCAGTCTAACACAGCTTGAGACAACCACCTTGGTTGTCTGTATACACGTATGCAAAAACAGTTAGATGCCTCTCCACGGAGACTGCTGCCCAAAGAAAAAAGGAATTACTTGGATGTGGCCAGCTCTGCAGAGAGACTCGTGGCCCGCAGAAGAATAGTCATGGCCATTGCTGTGTCAAGGTGGTCATTTCCCTTGGTCCCTGCAGAGGAGGTAACTGCAGACTGGTCTTCTAACAGCAGTAACAAAGCTAAAAACACTGCAATGTTGAGTGAAAGTAGGACGCGGGTACCTACTTTATGAATGCATACATAGAGAGTCCTGCAAAGAAAAACTGTGTTTTCTGTATTTGGCAAAAAGACACCTTTGAATTGATTTTGCCTTGACTATGTGGGCATCCCACGAGATAACATGAGTACACGAGTATAACATTATGTTCCTCAGAGCAAAGAAGAGAAATCTAAGAACAGATCAGCAATACAGCCTTTTTCAATATACTTACTGTGTTGTTTTTCTAGAAAAACTATGTGTGTTATCAGTTCAGCCATGTGCAATGATATTAAAGTACCTTGCAGTTTCTTATGAAAAAGACATCATCAGAAAGACTCAGAAATAGCAGCTTCTTTTATGAAGTCCAGAACATTATGGGTGGACTCCTGAAAAGTCATCAGGATTAGAAAAACTGTTGCAACCTCTTTGTGGGTGAAAAAACATGGATCAGAGAAACTGTATGACAAGCTTCTTGTAACAAAAATAAAGAAATAAGTCTACAGTAAGATATGGAATTAAATGTGGAAGCTTCAAGTCCAAGCCTTAAACACTAAAGACCAAGAAAGGTCTTTCCTTTCTTTTAATTAAATAGGATCATGACTCTGTCTAACAGGATGAACAAGATCAAGTTCTTAACAACTGATGAACCAATAGAATTAAGCATGGCGCTGTTAAACTCCCATGATTTCTCTTCATGACAAATTCTCTGTTTCAAAATACCTTAGAAGACTTTCTAATATTGCTGCTACCCAAATATTATTTCTGAGAGTCTCTGATTCCAGGAACACAAGTCAAACTGAGTAACAAAAGGCAGCCCATGAAATAAAAGTCTTGAAAGAAGAAAGACCTACTATAACCCTATAAAAGAAAGATGTTTGGCAATGTAGTTTTCAACATAAAATATGAGAAATGCTAGTTCATTTAACCTTTATATTGCCAAGAATTTGAATCATATGACACACACATGGTTGATTTTCTCTCAGGAGTAATAAAATCTTTCTTGTTATTGGACAGTATTTGCAAAACTGAATTCTGAGACTGACAAGTTTTAAACTTCATCTGCTGACAATGTTATTTACATAAGAAAAAAAAGTTAATATTTATGGAATGCCATTAGTCTAATTTTGTATATTAAAGTTTCTTTCACAATAGCCTGAAGAGTAAATGCTAGAAAGAGGACCATATTATACCAAAGTAATACTGAAGGGCCGTAAGAAAAATTCTAGAAAGAAAGTTTATCAATACTATCTTTTACCCGTTTTTGGCCATTGTCAAAGAAAAGATGCTGGCCCAGATGTACATGTAGTGTACCAAATGCAGGTTAAAATTTTAATTTTGCACTGGTTGCTAGTATGACTTCCTGCCTTTGTTTTTTATACTGTAAACTCTAAGTATGCTTTTACAGTACTCAGTATACTGTATTTCAAAAATAAATATGGGGAGAAACTTAAAGAGTAGTCCTTCAAATCTCTGCCTATTACCACTATCGAAAGCCTTAGTAATTTATTAGATATTATCTAAAATGTTAGAATTATGAACAATTTGTCTACTATTAAAGATATTCCCTCAGTTACACTAGTACAAGAGATGTATATTCACACAGATGCAAAACCAGAGCAAATCAGGACCTAAAGCAGTATTGATGACTGTGTAGGTTGCCAGATTAACTCACATCATTAGAAGACAACATCCCTTTCCTATGCCTAACAACAATAATTTTGGAAGTATTTATATACTATTCAGTTTTACGTAATCAATTTCCACTTTAACCACATTTAGATTAAGTATTTCAGATGTCCTAGGCACAGGTCTTTTCCGATTTGAAACATATTTGCATTAGTGTGCAGCTAGGCAGTATTACGGTCCAACACCTTCCACAGGAAATGTTAAATTACATCATCTTAGTTTTGGAGTTTTTAAATGAGAAGTTTTGTCTGTTCCAGCTACCAAAGAAAGCTAGCTCATAGTCCTGCACTAATTATCTGAAGAGAATTTTTCTGCCAAAACTTTTTTTTTAACCATATCTTATTGTTATTGTTCAGTATTCTATGCAAATTGTATAGAATGTATTTTTAAACATAAAAATTATTAGTTGTGATTATCAAGTACCCTCCACCTATACAATGGGAGAATCTTCACGCCTCTTTTTGCCTTTACTGACATTTTATCAGAGTGCTGCTGTGTTTCAAAATACAAAGTTCATTTGCTACAGTCAGAAGAAAATCAGAGAGACAACTCAAAGTCTGGACAAGTCATGTCAATGATTTGCGACTACTTAATGGAGAGGTATGCAAATTCAACCTTTACTTTTTTTTTTTGTCATTATTTCTTAATTAATATTAAATATAAAACGTGATGCTGTAAATATCATTACTTAGAAAAAGCATTCCTCTGATAATAAATAGCCTTTTTAGCTGAAAAAAGTCAAGTATTGGCAGTCTTTTCTAACATGCCAGAGAAAAGCTTTTTATTAGAGAAAATTAAAGAGAAAGAACTTTTAAAATAGGAATTTATGCATAATTCTAAATTATGCTGGAGGTTGCCTCAGTAGAGGAAAACAAACACCTTGGAAACAATGTCTAGAGAAATAATTTCACATTACAGTGCCATCTGTATGAATAAATTGCCAATCAATACATTGAGCTTTCACAACACTGTAGATGACTTAGAAGTAATAAAGCTATATAACATATGGAACAGAACATAATTCCTATAATTTGCTATAACAGATACTAACCACTGCTGTAGTACAGGCTACAGAATCTTTTCAGAGCATATGATCTGTCAGGGGAAGAATTCTTTCTCAGGGAACGAAAAGAAAGTTTTTAGCAAGTGGCCAATGACTACTTGCAAGAGAGAAAAAAGCAACTAACTGGTGATTTAATTGACCTCATCAGAAGATATCTGCTTTAAACAATTAGCTATACAATCTCCATGTCATTTTGATTCTTGTACTACTAAGAATGATCAGAAATATTTCTTACATTTGCACTTCAGCAACAGTAGATTGTCACTACTTCCTGGACAAGAATAGAGACCAGTAAAGCATATTTTTCACTTCAGTATTGACCTATTGTACCAAGTCTTACCTTAACTGTATTTGTAAAGCTATCTAAAGTCTGCCATATGGTTTGACATGCAACTGCATGCCTGCTAAATGAGGCAAAATAATTTATGAAATTCTATTGTACTGTCCCATATATCATAGGCCTATTAAAAATTTGCAGCGAGGTCCTGCCCATCTTTCAAACCGTAAATAGGCTATATAGTAATAGTCCAAAGGAATGTTGCACTTGGACCGAGAGCCTCAAGCTGACACACGCCAGAGATCTGCCAAGCCTAAGTTTTGTCATTTCTAGAGAAATTAGCGAAACACCTCTTCCTTTCCCTCCTCCCAGTTGCAAAATGTCAATAGATCAGATACTTGGGGAAATACAGACTAAGTCATCTTTCTCTAAAATAACTTGAAGCAATGCTATGAGCATTTATTTATTCCTCGTCCTTCATCTATTTTCAAGAATTGTGATAGCAGATTCATTATACCTAATTGCTAGTAAGGAGACTAGCAACTACATACACAGTGGTACTATTAGCAGCATTGTGTGAACACACCACTTTTAATCAACTAAATGAGTATATAGAAGCTCTGAAAAAGTATCTGACATTTATTTTTATGGATTCAAGTAAAACAAGAAAGCACATTCTATCAAAAGAAAAAAAATACCAACGAACTAAACAACAAGGAAAACCTTACCAGTAATGACGAGATCTGCAATAAACTATAAAGAATGTACTCTTCCTGATTTTGTAATATATGGCACTGTTCCCAGTAAGACAAAGAACTCTGTACATGCCAGTAACACAGCTTCTTAGTCAAAAGACATTTCCAGAAACAGCTTACCTGTATCCCTTAAAATACACATTGTTAGCAACAAATCACATTATCAGTAGCAGAGGTTTGGTGGCTGGAGAGCATCACAATTCCTATATGCATGTGCAAGTGAGCCAGGGGAGGCCGGTACTTCCAAGGGAAAGCCATCATGCTGGGACTTGCTGCATGCACATCCCAGTTCAGTAGAGACCAGTAGAGAGCCAGGGCTGTGCCCAACCTACCAGCTATCCCACAGGCTCTTCCCTCTCCATAGCTTTTGTATCAGCTGCTATATGCCTCCTGGAAACAGCAATACTTCTGTTCCTATCTTAGAAAAATCAATGGGAACGCTAATATTAACAGAAAAATGTACGAAAAGACACTTGATGGCACAGTTTCTACAATTCCAATAGGTCTGTGAGGTCTTAGAGCAACACTGCAATCCATAATCCCTCAAAATTCCATCATAATTCACATTATATTACCCTAAAGGTTGAATACATCTTCAGTTAACACCATCTTTCTTACATTAAGTTTCCGTATCTTTTAACAGACACTGTTTAAGTTGCCTGGTCTTACAACGTGCAGTTAACAGAACTCATGTCTCTATGGCAAAATGCTGACTTGCATCTGACTGCAGCAGCCGCAAATTTAACAAAGTTCTTGATAATGTATTTTTGTCTTTAAGTGATACAGAGAAGCTCCAAAATGTCACGATTTACACATTGTTCCAAATAATAGAGTTGAACGAAGTACATAGACAAATTATAAATCATGCTTTTATCTTAATAAATGATTTCATGTCATAAAAGTAGATGTACTGAAAATACTTGTTTCTAACTAGCTGCCCAGTGTCAGGAGTTCAGATGTTTTCATGTTGGCTAAGCTTACTACTGAGAACTGGAAATTTCCATTTTACATTTCAAAGATATAAAAATACTACTGGGGAAATAAAAGGGTAATAATTGTGCCCCTTTAATCCATATATTTGTTTCCTTTGCATGATTTGAATTATATTTTCTACCTTTATTAAGAAAAATAACAATCATTCTATTTTATTTCCATATTACTTCAACAAAAAAACCAACCATTTTTATGACCATTAAGGTCCTTCTTGGGACTTCAAATAATTGTGAAAAAAATATTAATTTTTCTTGAACAGAAAAACTGGATTTCATTGCTTTAAGAGGTGGTGTCAGTATTTCTTTCCTCAGTAACGAAAATTTCCTCAACTCAACATTTTTCTCTGCTGTTTTGTACTATGATGCTGCAAATAAAGGGGATTCGTATTTCCTTCCTTTTGTCTGAAAACATCTCTGGACTCCCCCCTCCCCCGCCCCCCAAGGAATAATCATGAGAAGGACCAAAATCTGTAGGACGTCTAGAAAATTGTGGTTTTTGGTTTGAAGTAACATTTCTGACTCTGGAACACAGAGCAGGTGCAGTATTTCATTAGTCATGATTTTGGGCAGAGACATGCACTTTCACAGGTAATTTTATGTTTCTTTTAACTTTATAGCTATACTTAGAACTTGGAAAAGGCCAATGGCTGTGCCAAAATAGTGCATTCTGGTACAAGCTGTGCAATTTTAGCCAGCTGACTGACATCTTCATCTGCAACATGCAGCTAATTTGACTCTGAATACCACTACTCACACCAAGCTGAGTATTGTTCTAAATAGTAGAAAAATATCTACTGTAAATAACCAGAAATACAACAGATAACAAAACTTGCCTTTGATAGTGACCTGAGGTAGTATTTGCTCAGTCAATGATAATGTATTTCTATACTCCTGTAAGCTGTATTTAGCACTCTCCTTTTTAAATATATGGGTCAACACATTGCTGCAAAATAATGTTAGCAGGTTTTTTGTTTGTTTGTTTGTTTGTTTGTTTTTGTTAGATGTGAGTGGGGTTAAAACATTTCCATGTCTCGCTCAGATCCCTAACACACTAACTTAGGTAGGGGCAAGGGGAGGCAAATTATAACAAAGCGTGATCACATTATAAATATAAATATACATAAAATTACTGCATTCTCAGATATCAGAATGAACACCAGTATCTATAAAATGCATTTTGCCAACAAATATAGCTAAATCAGAACAATTATTCAAATGAAGGTCAAAAGAAGTCATCCACATGTTTTACTCTTATAGTTAACTGCTACCAGGCTAATGTTTACTTACCACAAAATTACTTTGCAATTCATCTGTAGAATAACTCAGTAGATGAACCTCAAACACCAACTAAAGTGAGTTTTTGGCAAACTAAGATAACGCAGTGAAAAGCAGTGCTACCACCACCTATTATGGAATCAGAAAGTATCCTTTCTTCTTGAAATGTGTTTGCACTTGTGATGACAAAGAAGAAAATCTCATGTTTTGTTAAACAGAGCTGTGGGTATTACACATTTTAGGAACTCAGATGAAAATGACCTGGAAATGCTAACACCATTCATAAAAAATTATACTTAGAGCTATTACTATAAATCAATTCAATACTTAACTGATACCAAACTGATTATATCTAAATTATTAATAATGGAAACAATTTTCTTTCTTTTTTTCATATAAGCAGATCTGTACAGACCTTTGCATTTTGTCCTTTATCATTTGAACTACAAAATGTCTTAAATGCACTGTCAGGTAGTATCTGCTACATCACTGCAGTACACAGTCCCATAATTCAATTATTTAGTCCACATCACTGTAAACAATTTTTTGATTATCATACTAACAAAAAGACAACCAAAGAACAAAACCTCGCATATTGTACCTGCAAAGCACAGTTCATCATTCGTACTATGTAGTCAAACTGCTGATGGTCCAGAATTGCTCGATTTTGTTTAACGTGCAGGCCTAATTCCTGTGTGAGACAGTGCCGAGCTGCCTTTCCTTTTAGGGCTCTCAGGGCTGCAGGCAGGGTCTGGAGACAAGAAAGTCTAATTTCATTAAAATGAAATGGCACCAAAACAGTGAATATTATTCCTTCTTTATCAAGAAACTGCAGGTGACAGTACAGAGAACAAACGGATGATTTCTAGTCTTGGATATCAAGCTTTCACATAACAGACTCAAGCTAAATCAAACATTAAATATGTATTTTTTTCCAGTATTTTTTATTTTACTTTTTTTCAAATGCATTAAACGGCATCTCACCTACATCAATATATGGGAACAACTGATTATGGATAGGCACTGAATGATCAGGAAATCAGAACTGGATTACTGTACATGAAAGCACGTGCTTTATCTGTACCATATGCTAACTTGTCAGCCTTCAGCCAGGCTAGGCTGCTAGCATGGTTTTTGATAAACAGTGCAAAACAAGTAGTTTTAGAAGATGCATACCACTCATAGTACTGAGGCCACAAGACTGTTATGCAGTTTACCCTAAATTAGGGTCAATAAAATATTTATACCAATGCTTTAAAGATGTATCAAGTGCTACATTAGTGATTATCAACTGTGGCACTTTAGAGTAGATTTAACAGACAGCAAATATAACAAAAAAAATAACAAAAAAATAAAAAAAGGCAGCTTATTGTCAAAGGATAAATTTACTATGCAGTAGTACAAAAAAACACTACTGAAACTTTCTAGGTGCCTGCAAGTTGAAAGACATTAAGAAATTGTTGCACATGCATCAAAATTCTTTCAGGACAGCTACACATTTTATTAGGACGTTTCTTGTATGTATTCTTGTATGTATTTTCATAACGTTATCTTGTAAATCAAGAAACACTGCTTTCCTGTCTTGAACTGCATAGCCTGAGAGATGTGTACAGATGGTACTCTGGGAAACTGAAAAATTTCTGAAAATAATTTTACTATCATTTTCATACACATAATTAAATTTGAATGAAAGTTTGAGTGACTGTTTTGAAATCAAAATTATAAAATTATATGGACAGAATCAAGAAAAAGGGGCATCATCTTAACATGAAAAAATAAGGATGTTAAGGAAGACAACTTGTACATTTTAGCAAAAATGGACATACCAAATATTTATATTAATCTCTAAGTTTTTTCAAATTATTGATTTTTAAAAACAACACAATAAACTGGACTGAAAATCTGAAAGAACATTGGTTGACAATGAAATGTCTACGTATACTTTTTGTTTACATTCCTCCTATCAACATTGTCAGAAAAATATAAAACTTTTCTGAAAAGAAAAAAATCACATGGACAGCACTATTTATGATGGTAATATAAACTAGCAAACAGAACATCAACATGCAGGTTTCCAAATCCATCTGCCTCATATTACACATAATATTGCATTTTGATGAGTTTTGGTGCTTATTTCATTCACTTAAATTATTAAAATAATAGTATTTGAAACATAAGACTTCAAGATTTGTTGTTACGAGGTCAGTCTCCATTTGACACACTAACAGTTAATACTTACTTGGGAAAGTTTAAATTTAATTTTATTACCTTTTCAGTCTCCAAAAACTTATTTTCAAAAATGAATGCGATGCAGTTTCTAACAACTTCCAGCCTTTGTGCACTATTGAAAACTGTGCTTCCTTTTTCCATTATGGAAACTATCACAGAAAAGATGAATATACATCAGTAAATTTCTTCAGCAAGAGTCACAAAGAATACCAGAATGTTCTTTAAAATAAAAAAACAAATAACGTGCCGTGCATTTTATTCTGTTAAGCAAATATATACAGATGGGAACATCGAATGTTGTTTGTTTTTTTTTGTTTGTTTGTTTTTCTATACTACCTGCATGAGTGCTCTTAATTTCAACTAAAACAGTTTGTCTTTACTACTTTCAGTTCTCTTTACTACTTTCTTCCATTTGTTTCATACAGGCACATGGAGATTCCAACCTCTTGAACTAGTTAACATACACATGAAATATATAAATACAAATTAATAGACAATACATATTTGCATGCATATACACGTATAAACACACACGCACACACTTGCTCTATAGTGAACTGCATACTCTTGTACATTTCATGTGTAGCAGGAGATAACTACATTGTTCTGAAAGAATTTGTTAGCCGTGCCAAGAATTCTGTGACATGGAATAAAAACTAACAGACCTGTCCTCTTTTCTAGATTCCAATTTGTTGAGATATAACAATTATTTTCTTAATGTGGTGTTTTGTTCTGAATGTCAAGAAAAATCAGAATAGGAGATCTAGCATTCTTTTTCTCTATTTAGTGTCGAGTAAATAGAATATAAACGCATAATATGCCCTTTATGTAGATAATGATGCGCTCTTAATATCCAAGGATTTTGACACAGAGGATAGTTGGGAATAAGAGTATGAAAGTTATTTCTTGAAAAAACATAAAACGGGCAAAAATATATACTTTTTAAGAAAGGAAACTTTCTCTTGCACTTAGCCCGGAAATACTTTTAAAGAAAGGCAGCAGAACAGAATATCCTTTTAACTTTCCATAACTAACAGATTCAATGATCTAGTCAACAGCAAAGGCAGGTAAATAAAGTTTACCCTCTTCTGACACAAAACCAAAGAGAAACAGGCCTGACACAGGCCACAAGAGACCATCTAGTTCATCCTGCTGTCCCTAGACTGGATCAACTCTATTTATGTCATTCCTCATGTTTGTCTAGTAAGTTCCCAAAGTTCTGTGATAACAGAGACTCCTTGGCTTCACAAGAAATCCATTCAAATGCCTCACAATCCTCATTTTACCAAGTTTTCACTGACAAATAACTTGACTTTTGTGCTGTAATTACACCCATTATTTCTTATCACTACAGATAGCGATAAGATTCCTCTTTTTAACAGCCTCTTATGTAATTGAAGACTGCTACTATCTGTCCCCTCAGTCTTCCAATTTTCAGTCTAAACAATTCTCCATCTTTCCTTGTAGGTCACATTCTCCAGAGCACTGGTCATTCTTCTTGCCTTCTGGACTCCCTCCAACAGAACCAAAAACGGAGACAGTCTTCCACTGTCCAAAAATGGAAACAAACAATCCAGCTGAGGTCTTATTGAGAACAACGAAAGGATTTCTCCATGGGGTTCACTGACTGTACTCCTGTTTATACATCGTACTAATATGTTTGTCTTTTTTGCAATAGCTTGACATTGCTGGGTCATGTTTGCCCTATGACCATTATAATCCCAAAATGAATTTCTGAAGAAATGTTGTCTAGTCAGCTGATCATGCCTATGCAAGAGCAATACTTTATCTAAAAAAAATAGTAGAGAAGGACAGCATTCAACAGAGACTACAGACTCTAATTTGCCAAGGTTGATTGGTACTTTAATCTCCTTCTTCAGTAATTTTGCAAGCTCTACCACCTTCACGTGTCCTCAAGGTTTACTAAATATACCTATTTCTGCCATTATCCAGACTGATGAATATGATGAAGTGAGGTTTTGGGGGTTCTAAAATTAAACTGAGAAATGTGTTCGTCTGCTCTTTATATTTAGATACCTATATACATATTATCATTACATACGCTTGTTTGTTCTTTATCTTTTTCCAGTGATTTCTACATCTTCTACTAGTGCCAGATGAGAAACCTGAACCTTCAAAGATTGTTTCAGCCAGCCATACAATTAACTTATGGTGATACTCATCACAGCTAGATGAAGAAAGTACCTAACTTACTAGGCTCAATCCAACTGAAACCAAATCCTTTACTGTTGTTCTTAATTATGCCAATCGCACTCTAGATGGTTCACTTCTTATTGAAGTCTGATGCAAGAGGGCTTTTAAAACTGCAAACAAGTAAGTCTATGTACTGAAGTTTGCAATGATTGCTAAAAATACCATATGAACATGAAATTGTAGAATCATTTATGTTGGAAAAGACCCTTGAGAGTCCATCTAGCATTATTAACTCCACCACTAAACCATGTCCCTAAGCTCCATGTCTACATGCCTCTTCAATATCCCCAGGAATAGCGATTCCATCACTTCCCTGGGCAGTTCATTCCAATTCTTACCAACACCTTCCCTTAAGGAATTATTCCTAATATCCAATCTAAACCTCCCCAGCATAACTTGAGGCCACTTTAAGTCCAACCACTTGTCATCTGAGAAGAGACTGACATCCACCTTACTATAACGTCCTATCAGGTAGCTGTAGCAAGTGATGAAGTCTCCCCTCAGCCTCTTTTTCTCCAGACTAAACAACCCCAGTTACCTCAGCTCCTACGCATGTCTAGTTTTCTAGTACTTTCACAAGCTTTAATGCTTTTCTCTGAACATGTTCTAGTAACTCAAGATCTTTCTTGGATGCAACACATTGCAGCCATGCTGATTATATATTCAACACATGAGATAGGATGACAAACAGGTAAATTAGTGAAAAAGGTAAACATACCAACAGGGGGACCTGCTGGAACGACGCACTTCTTGTCTCCTCGAGTGGCAGGGGGGGCACCCTGACTCCTTGCAAGACCTTCCTGGAGCAGCTCTTGCACCCTGCACTCATTGATCCGGGGAAATGGGAGGATGTGAACCCTCAAGTGGGAGCCCTCTGTGGGCCGTGGCACTTTCTGGAATGCTATGTGGGGATTGGGATTTTCCTGCAGGCCAAAACCAAAACATTAAACACAAACATGTTATGTTTTGTTACCAGCTGCCTCACTGAATTCATCACTGTTTTGTGTATCTGTCACACCTGAAAGATTAAAAGCCAACTAATACAGCTGACTACTATCATATTTCAAATTCACATCACCTTTTCATTTACTTTAGTATTTCCAAACTCTTTAAAGGCTTTTATAAAGTTATTTTTGTCAACTTCCAAATTAATTCAAATAAGAAAGATAGCAAAAGAATATCGCTTTTTAACTTGGGTTGCTTTTATGCAACTTAATGAATATTTAGGACTTAAATCTTCACCAATTCTTCACCAAGCATCCAGAAACATTCTCAACTTGGTCAAGTCTACAAAGTGAAAATTAATTTTTATATCATGTTTGAAACTGTGGCCCTCCTTCATTAGGTAACATTTTTGTAACTTCTGCATGTCCTGCAAAATATGTTATACAATTCACTGCTTGCACTAAAGAAAGGAAAAAGATTAATACAGTCAGTCAAAGAGAGAAAACAATGGGTACAAATTACAAGGAAAGTAAAAAGAAGCTGTAACTTCAGATTTTGGGATGTTCTTGATGGATAGAAATCACTATCATTGCAAAAAGTCAGAATTTCCACTGCAATAAGAAATGTTTGTCTACAGTGATGTTTCGCTCACTCTTTTATGGTCTGTGTTTTCTTTTTCTTTAAAAGAAAATGTAATAAGCAACCCCATAGAAAGTTTTTATCTTTGCTTTTCACTTTTCTTGATGAGATCCCCAGAATAGGGAAAAAAAATAATAATAATAATTCAGTTTTGCATCACAGAACACTTCCATACTTATTCTACCAAAATAGTTGCTCCGGCTGCTACGTAACTGTTCTGATACTCATCTTGGTCTGACATTATTGTGCAATACTGCAGTACTGAGGACAGTGCCAAAATATGTTCTATACTATACAAAAGGGATGCTGTGTGTGTGATATTTTACTTCTTGTCCTGGGTATTTGTCATATCAGATACAGTATCAGGGCACAGTATGTTCCTATAGGTGGACACACATCTTCTGCCTTGGGTGGTCAGCAACTATAAATACCATGTACACCACAAACCACGAAATTTCTCTTAACTGCCTCCACATTGACTTCAGCATGTGTAAAACACACTTCTCAGAACGACATCCTGAAGACTGCAAGGTATGAAAACGCACTATTTCTTTTATTTTTTCCTCAAATGCTTGATAAACTTCTCTCACTTTTTGTTTCTTTTCTGGCTTCAGGTTGTATCTTTTCCAAAATTACAGCAGAGATTAAAATGCACCACAAGGGTTTCACCACCATTAAGAGGATTACGTTTTATGTCTTGAGCAGTGTAAAGCTGTCAAATCAAACAGGGTATTTTCTTCTCTTAATCCATATACAAGGGATTGTCATTAGTCACATTTGAATTTACTCCGATTCAGTTTGACTCTATGCTGTTGGCTATGTATAGCTGCTAAAGAGCATTATGCAAACAATTAGGTTTCTGTTGTAAAAGCATAACTAGATTGCAATACAACTCAGAATCAGGAGATAGCCTGGTGCTTTCATTTACGGAAGTAAAAGGCAACAAGGAGACAAAATGCATCAATTAGAGAAAAAGCAGTCTCAAACCAACACATTTGGACTCAGATGTAGAAAAACAAACCAGCTACTTAGCCGTACAAATTCTCTGCACAGTAGAGTTTAATGAAACAAGCCAAAAATCTAGCTATGAGGAAGATGACAGCAGCAGATGCCAAGAGCAGCAAGGCAGAGAAAAGAAACACAACCTCAGTGGGGGGTAACATGGCATATAATAGGAAAAAGCCAGAAAGGGAAAATAATTATTTCACGTTCCATTTAATTGAAAAGAGAGGTCCAGGGGAAAGATCTAGAAAGAGTTACTTTTATCTTGGACATCACAAACCTAATGCCAGCTGCATATGCAATGACATACAGATCAGCAATGTAGGTCTAATGCCTTCAACTACTGAAGCAGTATATGCCAAAAACTTGTCTAGATTTTCCACTTGCACCAGCTAGACTAATACAAACATTCTCTCTCCCCAATGAACCTTTTCCTCATATATATCTAGACTGTCCCAGCTACAACATAATGACTATTAAAATTGTGGAATAAGATATGTTGTCCTTACCAACAGGGATGAACTTGTTAGGAAGGTTGGGGGTAGCTTGGGATGCAGCGACCATGAGATGGTGGAGTTCAAGATCGAACTTGGTGGAAGAAGTAAGGCTAAAAGCAGGATTGTAGCCCTGGACTTTTGGAGAGCCAACTTCGAGCTCTTCCGGGACCTGCTTGGGAGTATCTCATGGGATAGGTTGCTAGAAGGCAAGGGTGCACGTGAGAGCTGGGCTACATTTAAACAGCACTTCTTCCAAGCTCAGGATTGGGGCATCCATAAGAGCAGGAAATTGGGGAAGGGGGGAAGGAAACCAGTGTGGATGAGCAAGGAGCTCATCGATAAGATCAAAAGGAAGGTTTATGAAATGTGGGAAAAGGGCCTGTCCTCCTGGGAGGAGCATAGAAGTGTTGTCAGGGCCTGCAGGGACGCGACAAGGAAGGCTAAAGCCCACCTAGAAATGAGGCTTGCAAAAGAGATAAAAGGTAATAAGAAGTTTTTTTTGTTTGTTTGTTTTGTGTTTTTTTTTTTGTTTGTTTGTTTGTTTTTTAAAGTATGTAAACAGTAAAAGGAAGACTAGGGATAATGTGGGTCCCTCGCTGAACGAGGGGGGTGTCCTGGTAATGGGAGACACTGAGAAGGTGGAGATACTGAATGCTTTCTGTGCTTCAGTCTTTACTTCAAGGACTCCCCCCCGGGACTCCTCGACCCTGGAGGGGGGAGAAAGAGTCTGGGAAGTGGAGATCTCCCCCCTTGTTGACAAGGGAGTGGTTCAGGAGCATCTGAGTGGGCTCAACCCACACAAATCCATGGGTCCCGATGGGATGCATCCACATGTGCTAAGGGAGCTGGCAGAGGTGATTGCTGAACCACTCTCTATCATCTTTGAAAGGTCCTGGAGAACAGGAGAGGTGCCTGAAGACTGGAGCCAATGTCACTCTAGTCTTCAAGAAAGGCAAGGAGGATCCGGGAAACTACAGGCCAGTCAGGCTCATCTCTGTCCCTGG
Source organism: Anas acuta (assembly GCF_963932015.1). Classification (NCBI taxonomy): domain Eukaryota; kingdom Metazoa; phylum Chordata; class Aves; order Anseriformes; family Anatidae; genus Anas; species Anas acuta. Next base: position 63,002,615 of record NC_088983.1, read on the forward strand.
AAAGGTGTTGGAACAGCTTGTTCTGGATGCCATCTCCAAGCAATTGGAAGAGATGAAGGTTATGAAGAGTAGTCAGCATGGATTCACCAAGGGCAAGTTGTGCTCAGCCAACCTCGTTGCCTTCTATGATGGCATCAACAGCTGGGTAGATGAGGGGAGAGCGGTGGATGTCATCTACCTTGACTTTAGCAAGGCTTTCAATACTGTCTCCCATGACATCCTGATAGCAAAGCTGAGAAAGTGTGGGATAGAGGAGTGGACAGTAAGGTGGGTTGAGAACTGGCTGACTGGCCGAGCTCAGAGGGTGGTGATCGGAGGAGCAGAGTCTGGCTGGAGGCCCGTGACTAGCGGTGTTCCCCAGGGGTCGGTGCTGGGTCCGGTCTTGTTCAACATCTTCATCGATGACCTTGATGAGGTGTTGTGGTTCCGCTCAAGTGGGCAGCCGAGCTCCACCACAGCCGCTCTCTCACTCCCCCTCCTCAAAGAGGAATGGGGAGAAAATATGAGGAAAAGGGCTCAGGTTGAGACAAGGATGAGAAGATCATGCAGTAATGATTGTAACGGGCAAAACAGACTCGGCATAGGGAGTTAGTAAGATTTATCGTTTATTACTAACAAGCTAGAGAAGTGAGAAACAAAGGAAAGAAGAGGGGGGAAAGAAGAAGAGGGAAAGAAGAAGGGTTTGGCCAACCTCTTTTCAGTGGTTTGTGGAGACAGGACAAGGAGTAATGGCCACAAGACAGAGCCCAGGAAGTTCCACACCAACATGCGAAAGAACTTCTTCACGGTGAGGGTGACAGAGCACTGGGATAGGCTGCCCAGGGAGGTTGTGGGGTCTCCTTCTCTGGAGATATTCAAGGCCTGTCTGGATGCCTACCTGGGCAGCCTGTTCTACGGAAACTGCCTTGGCAGGGGTGTTGGACCCAATGATCTCTTGAGGTCCCTTCCAACCCCTTCAATTCTGTGATTCTGTGATATCAAAATATGTCATGCAATGAGGTTCAAACGAGACAGCTCTAGGCATCACTTTATGAAGCAATGTTACTTATCACAGTGCTTTATTCAAAGATGCGTAACTATTAAAAATCTGACTTTTTAAATCATTAACTTGGTGGTAGTGAAGTAGTAGCTGGTCAATTGCAATGGTGTAAGGAAATCTCATCATAAGAACAGATGAAAATGAGTAAGTCTTGACACTGATTTATGAAATTATTTAAGTGAGAAGTTGCATATATGCAATCATTTATGCTCCATAGGTTCTTTCATTCTAAAGAAGGATCTATATACACAAGAAAACAAATCCAAATGTTCTCCATTTCCTTTGCAGCAATTTAGAATGATAATAAGAATTATATTTTTTTAAGAATTTTCCCATATTTATAGGACAGTACTGCAATAATCATATGCTTATAACATTATAGCTCCAATGCTTGTTAAAAAAAAAAAAAAGATAATTTGATTTTAATGAAAGTTAAGTGTGGAACCCCTATTTTTTTTTTCTGCCATACACTCTGCAAATTTCTGCCACACATCTCTGCCACCTGATCAAAAAGAACCAGACTACTTTACTTGAATATTGCCCGTCGACTTTTTAATGAAACTAATTATAATGAATGCTGCAGTACTGTCAACCAATATACCTCCTGACAGCATTAATTTGAAATAAAGACATGAATTTGGAAAAAGCATTTTGGTATACAGAACATTACGATTAATTTAGTAGCATAACATTTAACATTTATTCTGGAGCTTTTATTTTAGGTTACATATTTTTAACTTGTAATAGAAGATGATTCCACCAGTACTTACCACTAATAAGGATAAGAAGGTAAGCCATGAAATAAGTAACATTCTATTAAAGATTTAATGTCATGGATGAAATGAGTTTATGTAACAAAAATTCTCATGTCTGACATACCTCTACATTTTCCACAAGGTACATTCACTTACAATAATTCTAAGACATCAGTATAAAGACATCAAATTTAAAATACTTTAACAAATATGCTATACCACAAATGGACAGAGACATTTCATACACACTTTTATATGTGAAATGTTTTCAGTCCACAAAGATATATTTGTTTTCTCTTCTAATGTCTAGTATCAACAAGGGAGGTTAACCTGTGTATCAATTCTTTCATTAATTCAAAAAAAAAAAAAAAAAAAAAGCAGAAAGGTCATTGAAAGGTCATTTGCTAATTTCAGTGGAAAAAAGAGGTGGCTGGGGGAGCGGTGAAGACCAAATCCATGTCTGAAGAGATACACACATTCATCAGCTAAGGACAGTATTAAAAGTCAGACTACTCTCATTTCACACTCCTCACTATCCACACATTCCACTCAAAATACACAGATGTATTTTTTTCATCCAATACCTACAGACACAAGAACTGCTGAATGCAATGGTTGTAAAATTTTGGATTTTCTATACTAAGATATTAATCTTATCCAAAGTAAAGACTGCATTAATACTGATGAAATGCTCAAAAGCAATTCTTTTTTTTTTTTTTTTTTTTTTTTAAACAAACAAACAAAAACACCCCAGAATTTAGCAGCAGTTAGTAATTCCTGTGTTTTTTATAGCAGTGTAGTTGTAAATCATAGCTTTTGGGAAGTGGGATAGCAAAAAGATAGGGTGATAAAGGTGTTGATTGATTGCAAAACAGATATTGCTCTGTGGAGTCTGAACAACGACAGGAAGTGTGAAGGGGATGGAGATTAGCTGATGCCAAATAAAAGAAGCAAACAAAATGCCTTATCTAATAGAATCTTAAGAGATTTTACAAAAGCACTGCACAAGATAAAGGCATGATAGGAAGAAAAGAATGAAACTGGAAATGGTATTTTAGGAAACTCAAAGAGTTCAAGAAACAACATGTAAGAAATGGGATAGTTAACACTTGCTGAGAATGCAAATCATGGAGCCTGGGTTACACAGCAGGAGAGATCTGCTGGAAGAATACACTACGTCTGTTTATCTACACTGGTTGTACGGTTTTCATAGGTGAAACTGTTGAGAAGTAAGAAGACACGTTTGGCATAGACAGGTTGCAGCAGAGAAAATAACAGTTTATAAACATTACATGAATACACACTAAGAAAACAGTATGCTAAGTAGTACTAAGAGCAGTAGGTAAATTAATACTAGCATTAATATATCAGTCAATATATTAAACATTCTTAATGTATAAAATTGTTGGTATTTAAAGTTCCAAAGTCATAATGCAGATAACTACCACAAGCAGACATTTCTGTTTTCAGACACTGGATCTATCTCAGACAAGTGAACTTCTAGTGTTATTAATACTAAAGTGCGGTAAGTATAGTAAACTTACATTCTTGAAGAGTTGTTCTGCAAGTTCTCTAACATGTTTTATCATTTTTGGTGGATTACCTTCCTCAGCTTTAATTCTTTCAACTTCAAAGGCTACCAACTTTAAAAAAAAAAAAAGAAAAAAAGAAAAAAAAATGTTTATGATTCAACTAATATAATTTATTTCCTGTTTAAATTACAAAATGTTAATCTTAAATTGAAACTGAGAAAAAAGGAAAAAAGGAAAGAAAAAAGAAAAAGCACAACCTGCGCTGTCACATTGCTCTAGAACATAAGATTCTTATAGAGCTTCTGCTGCCAGAGTCTAACCTAACACAGAGTCCTACAAACCTAAAACATTCCTTTAACGTTTCTAATGCTATAGTTTACATTTCTCCAATGCACTGCTACTATGCAAACTCTATTTGTACTGTACATTCAAATAAAAAACAGCACAGGAAAAGTACGGTACTGCTTTTTAACAGAAAAAAATGTTTGTCCCAGTTGATTTTGTTGGGTATGTATTTAATTTAATATTTCTCCATTACTTTTTCAATGTTTTAAGAATGTAATTAGATTACTCAAAATAATTCTGTACTAACACATGTGATTCATTATAAATTTCCAAACCTGACAATAAGAACAGCATTATCATGATTTACACAAATGTTTAACTTCATACATATGAGCAGGGCACAGTTTTATGAAAGTAAGCTAAAAATGCATGTTTAGTAGATAATGAGAATTGAAAAGATTAGCATAAACTTTAAATAACAGATAAACTTTGTATAATAGACAGTTTGGAAACATTTAAGTTTTTTACGTTACAATGTCATTGGTACATTTTAATTTATTTGGATAAAAAAACAGTTTTCACCTCATCGAAAAGATCACAGGCCCTAAAGGGTGGACCCCTCTCTGACACAAAACCAGCAAATGCCATTCCATTGAGAACTTTGGTTAGAAAGTCATTTTCAATTAAGCCTCGCTGGCCCAAGAAGGCTGCCTGCATTAGAGATAGAAAACAAGGCAAGTATTTTATCAGCATCATAACTATTTATTTATAAGCAACTATATATTTTCATCAGCTTGTAGTAATATGAAGTACTTTCTAATGAGAAAGTTTTTATATTACATAAGATGTCTTTGTACCTAAATTCAGGAGTGAAGTAACAATATTTTGGTGCACACATTTTATAAATCTCACAGGTAATAAAACAAAACTGATACTTTTAAGTATTGTCTTGTAGGAACATGTATGTTTTCAAAATTCCTTGATTATCCCTCAAATGTTTCTTTATATTAAATTTTAATGTTAACTTTACTTCATGTTCATCACTATCTCAACAATTACTCCCACTATAATGCACTGATATAATGCTATGTCAAAACTATATGCTGCTAAATTGATAAATTTTACATGTCAACAGCAATGGAAAAAAAAAAGGGTTTTTTTAAGCACTCATTCAAAAGGCAAGCACCTGGAGATAAAACAACACAAACAAATGCTAACTAAATAAAAATAACTTTCTGATTTACCTTGTGGAAATGAATGACTGGTTCAGCATGAATTCTGATCAGCTGAAGGCAAGACCGGTATCCTTGGAAAAGTTGCGCAAATAACCTAAGGAAGATTGCTCGCACTTCTTTATCCTGCGAGATGTAATTGAACATGCTGTCAAAACATTTTAATTTCCTAATTTTTTCTACACTTTGTATAAAGCTACCTGATAAACGCCTACAAATTTGCCAACCAGTGCAGCAGTGCAGCATGTGTAGTGCAGATATGCACGCATGCAAAACTATCCGATGCAAGCAAGGCTACAGTTTCACTGACCTGTCTCTGGATGGCAATACAGATGGTAATGATTATTACATATCGACCCTGTCACTCCTGCTGCTCCTTTTTCACACCTGCACATTAGTGTCAGGGTAATCAAGAGTAGCTGAGTGGTCACGTGGAAAAACCCAAGAAGGAACCAACCTGTGTGAAAACTGACGCTAATGAAAGAAAAAGGGGTATCTTTGCCTGGATTTATTCCCTCAAATAGGCCAGCTCTGCAGCACTACACAAAGGCAGCGCCACTGGAGCAGGCAGGAGGGCAGGGAGCCACAGGAGTCTAAGCTGGCAGTGGTGCCGGGAGCCTGGCTCAGAGTGGGACAGGCATCATGCTGCACAGCCTGCTGCAGGGATTGCTCTGAGTTTTGCTCAACTACTTTTTTATGACTCTTCCAACTCAAATCTTCACACGCCAATCTAGTGCAGCCAAAACAAGCCAGGGTTAGCTTAAAAAGTTAAAAATAGTAGGTCTTTAAAGTCCTGGTTATCTTTGACTTAAATGAGCAGGGGAGTGCTTAAATAAACATTGAGGGTTTAGTGGAAATGATATGAACAGATGAGGGCAGACTTGGGGCAGGGACATCTTCAGTCCAAATGCACCTAAAAACATTGTTCAAATCCTGTGTGACCCACAGTATTTTCATTTTTCCCTCAAGTACCTAATCAGACCATGGCCATGTCTAAAACGTGAGGTCCTAAAATTTGTTTTAAAACCTCAGTTTTTGTGGCGTCTCGAACAATTTTTTCAACAAATTTCAATTTGAAAAATTGCAAGCAGCAAAGAATATTACATTATCAAATTGGGTAAACAGCTGATGAGCTGTTTAATCAACGAGTTAGTATAAATTAAGTAAGTTTAAGCTTTCAATAACTTTTTTAAAGAACTAAATATCTGTAAGATTCCATAAAGCTGTCCTTTGTGAATGTTTTTCTAGATGTGTTGTCTGATCATTGTTATTCAATTTTTACGTTATTTTTGTAAGGACTCACTTTACTGAGAGACATTCTAGGTTTGTTTGGGTCCAAGCTGCTCTCTAGGATTTTAACACATTCCCTGACTTTTTGGACATCTTGAAAACATGGTTATTTCTTTCAGATTTAACAAAATTCATATTTCCATATAAAATGACATTAGTTTATAACTTCACTGTCCAAAATGAGATCTTAGCTGAATTCTGAAACTAGTCTAAGTGAAATTTGGATTACATTTTTGGATTTTAGTTTAGACTATCAAATCCAGTTCAATTCTACACACTTGCAGGCTAAAGCAAGCAGGATTACCAAATTATTAAGTTGTCATGGCTTTGCAATTATTTTTAATCCAAGTTAACTAGATTTCAGTAAAAAACAAAACAAAACAAAAACCAACAACTTTTTTTTTAAACTACAGACAATTGTTTATCATTTCATTTAAGTTGAAGTTCATCAAAGCCAAAAGCAGTATTAAAATACCATGGAATTCATTTCCCAATATTTTCTAATATAAAATACCTATCATTATTAGATATCAGAATGCTGCTACAGAGCAGAATGCAAAGTCCTATGCCAATTCTTTGCTCTACCAACAACACTGTAAAGGATATGGACAAGAAAACACAAAGGCAAAATTCTTTAAAGAAATTTAGTCTAAAATTTCAAGGGTTTTTTGTTTAAGAAAGTCAGACATAACATAGAAATCTTACCAGCATTTTTGCGTGTGATAAAGCTGTTCGTGGGGGAGGGAATGCATAATCTGCTGTTTCCAAATCAGGATGCAAAACCTAGAGAATTTTTAAAATAATTTTTCCCCTCATTTTGCTGAGGCAAGAACAATTTATTTTTTCTGCTTTCTCAAAATAATATTTACTGATAGTAAATACTTCGAATAATCAATTGAGATAAATTATAAAGACTTAATGGAAATAAAGGCGGGGTTAATTTATCAAATTCATGTTTCTACATGTAAGCTAGTTACCAAAACCCCTATTACAGTCAATGAACCTAATTAACACAGTAAAAAGTTTTGTTGTTTTTTTTTTCCTAGACAGAAAACTCAACAGCTTTCTTGGGTAATTCATTATTGATCACTTTCAGATATTAATAAAGAGGCATTAGAGAAATAAACTTTAAGAATTTCGAATGTACTATTAGGAAAATCACTACCTTGCTCTTAAATAGGGAAAAAACTTCCTTTAGTAGTAAATTAAATTACTGATGATGTTAACTGTAACTTCAGATCATAAATTATTCTGAAAGGAGGACTGTTGGCATGTATCATACTTTTAAATCTCACATTTCCAGTGTGTTTGAAAGCAACTGAATACCAAAATTCTATTTTCTTGCTTTTGAAAGAGGTGAGAGAATAGAAAATGGTTTTCTATCAAAACATACTAGAGAAAGTGCCATTTGAGTCTGATGTAGCAGTGGCTCTGGGAGCTGAGAGAGATGAATACATTCAGGAATTTTAATTGTGCCTCCATCCAGGTCTGCAATGATTACATCTAACTGTAAAGGACAAAAATATTAGTGGTTGTGCTGCAAGCATTATCCTGTGAGCATGGCTTAAAAACACAACAGTTGAAATTTCATGACCTGCACATAAATTAACATAAACAAATTAAAACAGTTTGAACTTTAACGTATAGAATACTTTTGTGAAAGGAAATGCTCTAAATACTTCAAATTACTGAACATGGCTGTGAAAAATGAATGGAAACCCAACTCCTTCTTGATGTTCCAGGTCTGTGTTCAGTGATTTGGGATATTGAATTCCCTGTTTTCAAAAAGACACAACGATGACAACTCTAAGTAAAATTACATGTTTCTAGGAACCTCTGTAACCCTGGTTCAGGTTCTGAAATATGTATTTAAAAGCACAAATAAAGTAACATAATTGGGAATAAGTTTGAAAATGCCAAAAATTATTTGTTCGTATTTATGGCTGACATGACAAAGCTGGAAATAGATCCATTCCTTCCCATCCTGCACTGGAATCAAATAATTTCCTTTTTCTGCTTTATAGACTTAAAATATTTATAGAAGAATTACTGATTTTCCTTTTTTCCTCATCGGTCTTATCAAGCCTTCTACAGTAATATTTTAGAAGTATATGAATGGTTCATATGAACATCTCTGAAGTATGGAAAATCCCTGCAACTAAACATCCTAGGTAATTCTGTGACTATGAATATTCTAGGTATACATACTTACAAGTTCATGAATGTCATTACGAAAGACAGAATGTACACCAATTATGAAAGGCGTTGGTGAGCTGAGAACTTCCAATAGCTGTGCAGGAAGAATTGGAATATAGGGATAACTGTGAAAAGAATAAATAAAATAAAAATAAAATAAAATAAAATAAAAGCTTCTGACTATTCCTGTGCATAGCACAGCTTATATTTTTTTAAATCTTCCTGCTGCAAATTAAATTTACTATAAACAACTTTTTCTTTTTTTAAGACAAAAGATGAAATACCTCTTTATAAAGTACCTGTTAAAGGAATATCTGAGATGTAAACTCAGAAACTATTATAGTGTCTACATTTTCTTATAAAAAAAGGTATTTTTAAAAATAAAAATCAATTTATATTTGTAATGTTTATGTTATACAGATATTCATCCACAACTTTCAGGTAACTAGTGACATTACGGTTGTGGATAATACTTTCATTTTTCAAAGCACTGCTAGGTTTTGGAGAGAAAGCTACAATTCATCCTTTCACGAAATATTAATAAGAAATCTCAAGATGAAATTGTTCACTTTGATACTGAAGTAGCAGCTACACGTTATATGAAGAACCATTTCAGATATTGTTTACTTGATTAAAGTTGTCAATTTGAAAAAAATAAGTCTTTTCATCAGAGCAACATTAAAATCTGGATCTCAATAAATGCATTTTCAACTCCTAACTGATAATTATGATTAAAAATTTACATTCATTACTACTCCATCATATAAGCAAACATATTCCAAAACTACTTTCCATTTTTTTATTTCTTACTCTATAATCCAAGTATGTCCACCCAGGAAATATTTTAAACAAATACAAGATGCTACTAAAGTACAAGCTTCTTTTAAAACAGATAAGTGAGAATTACATGTCTTTTTGCTTAAAATCCAAATGATTTGACATTAAGTTTTCCATTTCAAAAAGCTGGACTCAGTTATAGCTTTTTAGAGAGGTTCAACTTGTTGATTTAAATTCCTTCTCTGGTGGACATTTGTCAATGACTTAAAACTGTGTTACAAGTTAATACAGATGTTATCTTAGAAACAAAGAATCTTTCAGGTTATAAAGGGCCTCAGGAGATCATTCAGTCCAACCTTCTGCTCAAAGCAGAGTCAATACTGAATAAAGACCAAGTTGTCCTGGGCTTTGTCCAGTTGGGTCCTGAAAACCTACAGGGACAGAGTTTCCACAGTCTTCCACTCTGTTCCAGTGCTTAGTTATCCTCACAATAAAACATGGTTTCCCTGCATCCAGTCAGAAACCTATCCCTCTGCTATTTCAGTTTATGACCACAGTCTCTCATGCTCCTGGCACGCACCTCCTCTTACTTATTGGCACACTGCTATTAGGTCTTGTCCAAATGCTCCCTTTTCCAGGCATTTACTCATCAATTATCACTATCAAGTCTTACCATATGACTGATGCTGTAAGTAGGGTTCTATTGTATTTATAGGTAAGATGTTTCTCCTTTCATTGTTTCCACTGTCTTAACACAACCAGATTTTCACTGATGCAGTGTACAGCTTAGGACTTTTAGATCTGATTGTGAAAAAACTTGGCTTATTTGAATAAACACAGCAAAACTTTTGTTAAGGAGAATGAAATATGAGTTATAAATATAAAACAAGTCAAAGAGTTCAGAGATTTACAGCTCAACTCACCTATATTTGAGGGGAAACATCAAAGACTCCAGAGCCCTACAGGCGTCACTAAGCCTCTGAAAACTTGCAGAGTGAAAGAGAACCTTATTTTCTGTAAGCACGGCACAGAATAAGCTGAGTACATTTTGGATTCCTTTAAAAAAAAAAAAAAGAAAGCAAAGCAAAGAAAAAATAAAACAACTTGCCAAAACAAGACACAAAACTACATTAAAATGTAACCATTTTCTGAAGGAATTTTCAAAAGAATGTGTAAATGCATAAATCACCAACCACCAAGTTTTTCTACCTTTCCTCTAATTAACGTAGCTTCCTTTCTATTTCTCAGGTTGCTAAAACACCATCTGAATATATTTCATATACTTCTACGTTTACAATATGTTATAACTCCCTTTCAACACCACTTTCAAGAACTTCATCCTCTCAGCAACACTTCATAATGACTTCAAACAGTACAATGTGCATCTTCTGCACAGCCTCCTCTGTATCTAGAACTCAGCTGTGGTCACTGATCCATGCTTAACTTCTAAACCTTGATATAAAGTCCATGAAAATAAATCATACTGCAGAGCTCAAAGACAACAAAGAGCCAGATTTCCTAGTAAACACACTCACGCTTTATCTGTGAAGAGCACTGTAGGAGTCACAAGGTTAAAAAAGGGCAGTAAGAGTGTGCATGTCATTTCGAAGGATATGTTAAAGAAGAGCTGACTGCTTAAACAAGCCCCACTAGTTTTAGAGTAAGACAGGCGAATCAGATGATGTTTTTGTTTGTTTGTTATAAATAAATAAATAAATAAATATATAAATATATAACTTTTCTAGGAGATAAAGCCCTATGCTTAGAGGGAAAATCAAAAATATATTTCCTTTAAAACAAAAGTTCCATCCTGAGAAACAGACATGTCTGAGATATGCCAAAATTTATGAAATTTCCTGCAATATTCTGGAATGTATGATGGTTCCCTGAAGACATAGCTTGTGTTATCAAGAAAATAGTCTGTATTACCTTAACAAAACTACTGCTTATCTTAAAACAATCTTCCCAATATGAAGTGACTACTAAGAGCCACCACAGTCATATTATAATTAACGCTTCATTTTGCTTCAGTAACTTTTATTTCATGTTTTGACTATATTTTCCTCTTTGACATTTAAATTTTGCTTCCTATAAAGGACAAGGATTCAGAGGGTTCTTGAGAAAAAGACGCAGTTCTTAGGAGGAAAAAGTCAATAACATAAAAGCTTGTGATTTCTAACTCTGTTCTCCAGGAATCTTAATAGCCGCCTCATGAAATCAAGGCAGAGATTTGAGACAACTCAAGGATGGGAGTCATGGAAAAACTTAGCAAGTTACTGCTGCAAATACTATTGCCTTTAGCAGCATAAATAATGCTGTGCTAGTATAAATCACACTCCTTTGCAATACATGATGTAATGACAGGGTTCAAGAAAAATCAAATCTGCTTATGTGAATCAAACACCACTTCCCAGCAAATGGTTAGAAGTTAACTTGATACAGGGTCCTTTCTTGTATGCAAGCATGTATAGATTTGTACTCCAGCTTAGAAACTGTTTGTTGCCTGTACAACACAAATACTCACTTTTGGTGAATATAAGCTTTTGGAACAACTTTGGTAATTATCTCAAAAAGCCTCTTACAGTTCAAATATCCATAACTAGAAGATTATTGCAAGAGGTGGTTTTCCACTCTGTACATCTTAAAATTGCAATCTAGGCTGGGAGTTATAAAAACACTGAACATGACAGTTATAAAACATTTTCTGGATATTATTGACTATACAACTGTGTATTCTACAAAAAATAAAAACATTCATTTAATGAAAGCATTCAACAGGAAAATCAACCTTTTTTCTTGCAATGTGACATTCTCTCATTGTAGATTGTAATGATTCAAGAGTCTAGAAGAAATATCTTAATTCTAATACTTTTAAAAGTCGTAACATTTATCCAGGATCAACATCATTCACTTGAGATCTCTTCTAAATGTAGGATTCCTCATCAGATATCACAACAATACATGGTTCTAAATAGTATGTAACAATTGAACATTTAAAATTATATATATATATATAAATATATAAATATATAAATATTTTACTAACAAAATGCCTAAAGAAGTGGAAATCAGGATTATTTGTTTATGTACAAGGACACCTGCAAGAACTTCTTGGCATCTGAAAATTGGTCTTTTTAAAAAGGTACACATATAGTCTTATTTCTAGTGCCAGAACAAAATATTACAATTAAATTCAAAGTGTTATGGTTAAATTTATTTCTTGTCCTATTAAAAGCAAAACTGAGAACACATTTGCAGTATAGCATGAGATCACAGGTCTCCTAGAGACTAATAAAATGACATGCTATTGTATATCTAATACAGAGAATCTTCATGCTCTTCTATAACATAAAGCTGCGTATCTGTTAGATTTTTATTTTTATCACTGTAAGAAATGGGTTTTGGCAAGTGTCTTCAATTTACAGAAAATTCTGGACATCTAGTACATATACTTTTTTTTTTTTAATTTCTTTCTGATTTTTCAAGATGGTTTATTTTAAGAACCAAGTTCATATATACTATATTAAGACAGATCAAAACTCAGCATTTATCTTCAGTTACTCAACTTTTCTACTTAATAGAGTATGATCTTGATAACCTGAAAAATAAGGTCTTAATTTCCATAAAATAAACAAACAAAAAAGATACAGCAATAACAGGTTTGTCATCTGAATTCAACTACAGCCCTTCCTTCCTCCCCTGGTTTTCTTGAAGGACAAAGTGACAATACTCAGAAAACAACACTTACTAGAGTAAAAAAGGAAGAAAAAAAAGCAAGCAAGCAACCTTTTTTTCTTTAAAAAATATATATATATATTATTAAGCAGTGAGGACTGTATATGAGGCTTTCATAACTTCACTAGGGAAATTAGTCTGGCTTTGCTGTATATTAGCAGCTGTAGATAAAGATGTAGTCTGCACTTCACAAAGGCATTTCACATTGTAGCTTAATCAACCCCAGTATGATCTGACATATAAGATGACTATTTTTAGCTGTTGCCTCCCCTGTATGAACTTGATGCCACGCATAAGAGTATTTACTGCAAATATAGTTTTTATTACATTCCATTAGCTGCCCTCTCAACTGTTAAGTGCCTTCTCACTGGCCACGGAAGACGAATTTGAAATGTTTGCTGTGATGCAAACGCAGCAGCTGTAGCCCCAGCTTTGCTGAGTTAGACAGACACCATTTTATCTACAGAACTTGTGATGATAACCAAAATTGAAAGCATCTCTATCACATACCAGCAGGTTCTGTAAGGAGTAACAGGAAAAAGACAGGACACTGGGGAAGATCCAACTGTGAGTTTGAAAAGGGACAAATGAAAGCTGTCACCAAAGCAAGGAGACAGGCTGGCAGCAGGAAGGAGTGCTCACTGCCCAACACGCGGGAAGGGATAGGAGGCATTTTCTCTCCATTTTGGTGGACCTCGTGGAATGTCTGCAGTCCTTGAAATACGTGGCTAAAAGCATGTGTGAAACGTGTATAAATATTGCTGTCACACGACCAGTCGTTGGCTGAACTCCCTCCCCAAGGACCCAGCGGGGGAGGACAGAAGGGCAGCACCCAGGGCACAGACACTGGCGCACCCTCTCTGTGAGGCTGAACAAAGGCCGGATGCAGGCAAGAAGCATGGGAGCAACGTGCACCCGTTACCTAATGAAACTGGCAGGGCCTGAAGGCATCCTTAGGCTCAGCCTGAGCCTGGGATTTCAATGGTTTCAGTCTCCATCTCAGTTATTTCTAAATTCTCTCAGCCGTTTATGGCATCCCGAAAGCATGAAAAGCAGAAAGTCACCTCTTTAAAACTGACCGCATTTTAGCAGAAGCAGACAAAAGGGACCAGAAACTTGACTTTTAGAGTCCTAGGAATCTCGTGTGCTTACATTTGAAAACAAAATTATTTTCATTTTAGAAAGCTACCTCCAATACAAATGAATATTCACAGTGAGAGTATTTGATTTGTACTATCCATATATAAATCAATAAATGTCTTGTAAGAAATAACAATACAATGCAAATAAACAACAAGGAATAGCCATGGTTATTTCTTCAGTTATAGTTCACAAAAGCTAGATTTAAGGTAGAACGTTGTTGGCTTTTCCCCTTTCCTTTCCTGAATGAAAGCATCATAGCCTAAAGAACATGAAACTTATACCAAAGGAGATATTCTAAAACCTTTTCTGTTTTGTGTTTGCATAGTAGAAGCACTCTTCTCTTGAGAAACTCAGCACCAATACCAACCAACTTCTTGACAGCTGGCTACCCTGTTTGGAGTCACGCTTGGGATAGTGAAATCCAGGTTAACCACTTATACTGACCAACTTGAACAGCCCAGAGAGTCCAGAGAGGTGCTCTTATACCAGCAGCTTTTTTTTTTTTTTTTTAAATACTCTGTATATAATATAGAAGAATATAAAATAAATAAGTGTTCAGGATAGACATCTAAGCTGGTATTTTCTTATTTTCAAGGTGATCGTCACTAACTAACTTGATGCAAAATTATTGCTCCACACACACTTTCTTTTTCAGACATACTTTTTTGCAAGAATAGAAGTGATATGATTGTGAAAGAAATTTACATCTGACAGAATCAAATTACACATAGAAAGATTCTTCATTACTCTCCTGTTTTAAACCATTTAAATAATTGATTAAATTATCTGGCCAAGCCAACAAGGTATTATTTCAAGCCAAGAATGTTATTTACTGAAAACAAACAGTCCAGAATAACAGCCTGAGTCCAGTTTCCTCATGCTGTAAGACAGAATCTTGCCTGTTTGTAACCTTGAACTGCACACTGGTCTTCAGACTCCACACTACATCCGATGCTAATTTGTCAGGGCATAAATAGACAACACGAAAAACAACAAACAAGTTGGTTTTTACAGATTACTCTTTTGCAGTTACGGACAGACATACATCCTGTAAAATATTATACATATGCTGGAAATTTTTGAATAGAGGCTTCCTGACCTTCACTCTTTTAAAGTATTTAAAGAATCTGTAATTTGTTCTAAATTATCTGACATCCTACATCAACAAATGTATCATTCTGCTGCTTCCTGTTGTTGTAGAATTTAAGTATTTATTTAAGTACAATTAAAAAAGTGTACTTGACAAACGATTAACCATCTTCTGTATTGCATGAAATCAAAATATTGTCACTAACATCTTCAGACTTTTTTAGAGAGTTATAAACACAAGATTTGGATTTTATATTCAACTCAACTAGTTGAATACATTATTATGCCAATATGCCACTCTTGAATTACTGGACACAAGAAAAAGCTTAACAGACAAAATAATCCATAATTTAGCCAGACTAATCCAGGAAATGGGTCTACAAAGACTGAAAAGCCTCTCTGAAAGGACAGCGGAGATTGCATAGCACAAGTTCAGTGCCAGGCAGCGTCACTCTCTAAAGGTAACTGGCAAACAAAATAAAGAAAAACTACAAAACTCTTTTCATTTTTATTTTTAGAAGTAACTGCGAAGCACCGCTAATGAATGAATTACATGCTTAGCTAATAAGTAAGTGGCAGCAATTGTACTCAATACTCATATAGGTAATCCTTGCCAAAATGCATTTGTTCACCCAATCAAAAAATTAGACCTTATCTACAATCAACTACAAACAGTTTTTAAAGAAGTGTTATGTCATTCAGTTCAGGATCAATTTACATTTAGCAAATTATGCTGTTCTCTTAGAGCAGGACTGCACTCCATACTGCATGATTAAATGACAGCCAGACTTGCTCACAAATGGGGAGCAACCTAGCTGTACCAGCACAGGGGTTTGTGAGGGTTAATTTATCCTACTGTCTGGCTGGGTAACATGGAAAATGTGTGTCAGACAAGTGCCCCAAGAGATTAATTTATTTGGACTTTGTCAGACTAAGGAGGAAGAGAAGCAGTTTCAAAAGCACAGAGCCTTCAGCTAAAACTCCCTCAAAGAATGGAACACTTCACAACAAGTTTTCTTACTCATCTCTAAGCACACAGAAGCAAACAGTGGGTGTGACACACAGTACCAAAATCAAAACACATTTTTAGAAAGAAAGTTTGGATTTTGGAATGGAAGCGAAGGTAATTTAGTATCCAAACCACAAATGTTGCATGTTCTTTATAAAAAGCAGAGCAAGACAAAGACTTCTCTGCAAAGCAGTCTTCACGGAGGGTGGGAAACGGGAAGGCACAGGAGGATCATACAGAAAGATTATGGTATAAATACCAAAAAGGCCAACTGATCATTCAACATTGTATTCGAAGAGACTGAAAATGGGTATAACAAAAAGGCCTTTCCAGCTGACACATAAATATTCCTACCACTATTGCTCCCTCCAAGTCTAACAAAATTGTGTTCTGTCTACACGGATATAAGCAAATGGTTGCCATCCAAACTCAAATATTATGCAAGCATGAGAAAACAGGGCTCAAACCTAGGAAGACACATAGCTATGTCTGTCATTTGCATGTTGATAACACTTTGTTATTATCAATTTCATTAAGTCCCTCTGCAGACCTGCTTAAAAGAGGAACAAATGCCCCTTGGATTTCTTGAGCCTTCAAATACAAACCTGACTATACACTGAGCAAGCATGAGCTGCATATATATTTTTTTTTCCAGAAGTAACGATGCAGCTAAAGACAATTAATGACAAAATATTTAGAGAACAAGGTCTTCATCTCTGAAAGACAGAAGTGCAAATCCATTTCATATGCATAGTTTTAAAGCTATACATAACCAAAACAAGACTTAAGATAAGCTCAAGATTTATGGCAGTGTTGAGTAGTTTTCTCAATAAAGCAGAACAGACAATGGAAGGTAAAACAGGTAAAATAACCAGGAAGGTAAAATAATGTTTGAAGCATATATTGAAAGTATTCACTTTGCAGAGAGGTAAATGCCAAATTTATATGACAAATCATTTTGAATTGTACAAACGTAACCCATATTACCAATGAAGGTTTGCAACTGATTGTATGCCTGATTGTCTGTCTCATATAGACAGATTTAATAGGTGCTGGGTTTCTATTTCATTATTTTTATTTTACCGAACACATACCAAAACCAATTCCTGTAAAGAATAAATGCCAACAGAATGTCAGTCAAAGCAGGTTTGCATAGGAAATTAAACTTAGAGCTGTTAAGGGGAAGGTATTATTTAAGGTTTCTTTCACCTACAGGGAAGGTAGCAAAGAATATTTCTCTGATATGAAGTTGTTAACTAGTAAATTAGAACTTTTTTTTTCTTTCACTGACTGTTCATATATACATACATTATCATTTGAGTAATATTCTGTTTTGCTGAAATACGATTTAATTCATTTTCACGTCTCATCTTCTGCTTGCTTACTTATCTAGTAAGATACCTAAAACAGAAAGCTATTGGTTTTGACATTTATCCCATACAAACCTAGCCCCGAGAAAGATGCAAGTAGAGGTACACAGTAACCCTGTAAGAACCTAACATCAGTGTACAGAATTTCTTTATTACTCTCACAGGCCCAGACTCAACGAACCAAAACACACTGAAAGAATTTTGTAAAAGAATTTTGAGTGGACTAGGGTAACAGACACACACTAATGAACTAAAATGTTGTCTGAATCCCCTAAATAGAAGAGAGGTATCCATTTACTCCATTGGGAGCAAATGGATACCCATAATTTGACTGTATTCATTTAAAACAAAAAATGTCTTTTGACAAAACAAAGCAGAGAGCGAGCAATAATACCATGAAGATCCTTAGAAAGAAAATATCTAAGAATGAGAAGAGTATTGTCATTCCTGAACTGTACACAGGAAAAATGGTCAAGGATACATAAGAAACTGCAAACATATCTGTTTCCTGTCTAAGGACTACAAAGTCTTTCTCAAGGGACAAAACTACTGCAGCCTTACATTAATGGAATCAAAGAAATGCAAAGACAGCAAGACCAGAGGTGGCTGATCAGGATGTTCTCTTAAAGCCATCTTCAGACACTGGTGGTTGATACCCATGAAGCATAAAACCACAGGTAGTCTTGTTAAGAAAAAGAAAACTGCAGAACACTATAACCAGGAAAAGTGAATAAGACTCTTTAGTTTCTTAAGTATCTGGATTTTCTGCAAAATGTTTAGAAAAAAAACAAAACACAACTTTATGAAATCCTCTGAGATTTTCCAACCTCCTGCAATACCGATATCTCAGCACAAACGACTACTAAATAGCTAGCGATTCTTCAGCAGTAAACAAGGGATGAATGTTCTTGTTAGTCTTAAGTGTATTCATCACATGTGCTATAAATCCATGCACACACCAGGTTAGGATAGTTAACTAGAGTGTATTCTGGTGCATGACACATCTGCTCCTTACATTCTAGCAGAATGAAGGAAACTTCATAGCATGTGCAACTCCCCTTGCCAAAACAACAGCGAAAAGTATGATGGTGTGGGATGCACACTGATCTATTTGAAAGAAACCTGCAGGTATCAGGAGCTATGTTGCAAAATTGTCTGTGTGGGGAGGCAAAAAAAAGCAAACACTGATCAGCCTGGGTCCTCAAGAAGAGGGTATCAGACAGACGAGAAGGTTTTGTGTTACAGCATGGGGCATTTTCTTTTTTATAAAGTATTTTCACAGTACAGCATGAAAAGCTCGGTTTATATTTCCATTTTAATTAAACTAAACTATACTGGATGAAAATACATTCCTGTAGTTAACTATTTTCCTGATGGCAACTGTCAGAAGTTAAAATAATCAACCACTGCTTTCTTTTATCGTAGTTGATATTAAAAATTCATTAAATTCAGTTAGACTTGTGAAAAGGCAAATTTTCTTACTATACAAATGAATGTAACTGTTATTGTTCTTACATTATAATCACTGACTAGTGACTTAACTTAGATTTAGTTTCACGTTTGTTTTCATTTTGCACTAGCAGCTGGTTATCTGGCAATCAAAAGACCTAATGTGGTGGTGATGTTGAGTAAATTAATGAACGAAGGAATGAGGAAGTAACTGAAAAAGTAAAAAAGACTTATCACCTATTAGGTTTTATTTCTATATGGTGTCAAAAATATAACTAGATTTAAAAACAGTATGTTGAAAAAGAAATTGAGCCTGTAACCTTGCCAGGATAACAGAAAAGAATGCAGGTATGAAGGCATGCAGAGCTGTCATTGTTATCAACCAGAGTGATACTCAGTGGAGTTAAGAACTTAAATAGTTTCAGAAGAGTCTTACTGAATCAATACTATACAAATATATATATATATATATAAACATATATATACACATATATATATATAAAATAATGGTATCTACATATTTCAGATTTAAATATACCATGTACTTATTAAAAAAACACAACTATATTAGCAAAAGTTTAAGCATGATATTACAAGAAAAAATATGGAATGAAATTCCTCTAGAATTGCTTTTTTCTCTCCTTTTTACTACAAGTATTACCACTAAATTTTTGAAATTTAAATATTATTTTAAGTGCTATAAAATTTGCTATGCAATAATGAAAAAAACTATTTCTGCATTCTTATCAGTAAAAATAGAAAGACAAGTAATCTGTTCTGAGTACGATCTGTTTCAGTTTTTTCTATAAGCAAAAATAAGCTTCTTTTACCTGTATAACTATTTGTTTATTTATTAGACCTTTGCTTTTTGGAATTTACATTTTTCTCATCTCTGGGAAACCTTTATCTGTTTTAATTTTTCCAGGAGGCATCTTCTAAAGTTCTACTCTCAGTAGAAAAAATGTTAGTTACTCTCTTCTCATATACCTCAAAGGACATTTTCATTTAACAATTAAAAATACCACTTCATTGTTATAGAACAAAAAGTAATATTGAATTGTACTATTTTTCATATTGGAAAAGCTTCTTAAAAACAGCTTATTAAATACAGGCACTTAAATATATAGTATGGGGTTTCTTTAACAGTAGTATTTACTTATGCTAGCTATCTTTTGTGAGGTTTGTACTTTGCTTAACATGAACTACTGCATTTTTCATCTCACTAAAAATCCATCAGTAATACAAGACTGGACTGCATAAAACGTAAGTGTGCATCTTACTCCATGTGATCTGTGGTTCTGCTAAACAGCAAACACTACAAGAAATGTCGGTCCCTGCTACCCAATACATTTTGGAGCCCTCTCCCCTGCTGGCTGGCATTGTGGCACCAGTGCCACACTAATGAACAACATAGACATCTACCATCTCATTAATAGACAATGAGAAATAGTCAAGTATTTTAAAGACATGAACCATTTTGAAATGCAGTATTATGATCGTTGTTTTTCCAGCTAATCCTTGTTGATGAAATAATTTTTAGGTGTAATGATCCAGCTATAGGCCTGGCTTTTGTCACATTATTCCCATATATTATTATTATTAATTTTTCCAATAAAAAGAACATATGATTTAAAATGTCAAAGAGTGATGTTCCTTATTATGAAGCTTAAAACATTTGGGGATGTTTTTCCCACTTGTAGCTTAATGCTAAGTAAAAATAAAATTTCCAGATATGCTGCAAGCTTAGTAATATAGGGAGGATCATCCTCTGACACACTATCCTGCCAAGCAGAAAAAGCATGATGAGACTACTATTGCACAATATTTCTCAAAATAAATGTTGAAATTACTTTTGTATCTATTCATAGTGGTAAATTTTGTCTTGCTGCCCATCTTTCTCCAAAGAAAGAGCTATTTTTAAAAAGGTGATTTAATCAGTTCACAAATGTTTTTCTAACTACTCCTCATTTTTCTATTAATAATTTAAATAGGATTAAATGACTTGTACCAGAAGAGAAATAACTGAACATATCGTTACTTGACAAACAGCCTAGTCAATATTTGTGTCCTGAACACAGGCACTTGATGGAATCACAGCTGTCACTAAACTACTGTCCAACACCCTGCTGGACAACAGAAGTCAAATGCTTTTGCCCAGGTCAGTAGAGACAAACATGCATTTACATGTAGCTTGTTTCTTTGTTTGTTTTATTCCACAACCTCTGCATACAGATATAACTCTTTTCCAGTAAATCCAACCAGAAATTTCACATTAACAAACCTTAGTCCCTAGAGAAACGTAACAATCCTTTCAAAGAGATTCACCACCTACATGTGAAAGGAACTAGGGCTATTCAGTAAAGTGACATACACTAAGTAGAAACATTTTTTAATTTCTGTCCTTACAAGATACAAGGTGAATCTTCTATTGTGCTATATTCTCAGATACTCAGACTCAAAAAACTTTGACATCAGCTGGGAACTGATGTTCCCACTCTACAGAATTCTAAAAGACTCTGTCCTCCACAAGACCATCAGAGAGGTTTCTCCTAAAAGATCTGAAAATGTTGTAAATCAAAAAATGATGCCACGACAGAAAAAATGGGGTACTGGGATAATTTGGGAATAATATTTTTTTTCTTCCTCCTAGGAAGAAAGCATCATCTCCTCAGAGAAATAGGATGTAAGCCTGTAGATTCTCTGTGTGATGATGTGCCAGGTTTTATAATCACATACTTTCCTCTATCTCTCTCTTCTTCAGGCCAAATGAAATGTACTTCATTGAACTACACATACTGTACATTGTATTACACCCAGTACTGTGAGTAATGAGCAAGCTTTCTTGCAATTTCTCCCTCCCTCTCCATCTCCTGCTGATTTTTATATCCTTCTTTCATATCCAGTATGTGCAAGCATACTTGGAAAGGGTACCAGGTACATATATGCTTACTGACTCTTATACTCCTTACAAGCCACCATAAAGCAAGAAAGACTGGACCTCCAAAATTTAGTGCAACTTAGGATAAGAAAAGAAAGCAGTAAAAATATAGAAATCAGACTGTTTACAGCAAGTATGCTAATGGACAATGGGAAAAGAAGAGATGGTAGACAAAGAGTACGTCAGAGGTGTAGACACATCCGTGTAGACATTTATTCATTAATAAAACGTCCTTAATAAAATTGACTTACATCCCATGTGTCTGAAAGTGATTTTCAATTCTCATATGAAGTGTTGTTATTCAGTTTTATACATGAGTGGAATTTATAAAGCTCACTCTGCACACAAGCTTACTAAGAATCCAAGAGGAAGAGATGGTCCTCTTGGTTTCCTCTTCCCTATTTACATTCCCACTCTCCCTCCACACAGGTTCTCTCTAGAAATCTGATGGATACAATGACTTTTCAGATTGCCTTTGTTGTTGGTCTCAGACCAATCCTGCGACATAAAACACAACCCAAGTTTGCCACACAATACACAAGTGTCAGATGTTAGCTAATCTAAGCACTGGCTAAAAGTCTTGCTTTCTTTGACATTTTCAGAACTGTGAATTTACAGTAACCTTCAGTAGAATTGCCCAAAATAAACTGCCTTAACTTAGGTACCTCATACCATACTTACAGAATAAGCACACCATACCACATGACATACCATACAATACTTACGTTGCCTCATGCCATACTTTACATTTTCACAAAAGAGACAATGTTGTTGGGCCTTTCCACGTTTGAACCATGGCCTGTAGTATGTTCTGGGTAATATCAATGACATAATAACCCAAGTAAAACCTGACTGTGGTCAGGATAAGTAGCATTTATAATACATTAGCTGCATTTTTTAATTTAAACCACTATCCAAAAAAAATAATATTCCATTTGGGATAATATTCTTCTAGGAAGGATACAATTAAACATTACCAGTAGTAGATGACATTGTACTTATTAGATCTGATACCACTTCCTGTGACATAAGTTTTAATGGCTCTGTGATCTGAAGTTTTCTGTTGCTTGGATTTTCTACTGCCAAACGACTAGGTCTTAAAACTAGCTGGAATAGGAAACACAAGTTACTACTGTGTTGACAAGAATAATTTCTCCGTGGATGCTCAGCAAGAGTTATTACACAAAACTATCATTTCTCCAATATTTTTGAAGCATTCAAGAACATGGCTTCAAGAAATAAACACTTCTGTTTTTCTCTTTCATGTGGTGACCAGAGTGCAGCTAGTTTTCAAAATCCAATCACTCCGATGTATTTTCTGTGGCTTACAAAAATGCATACTTGCTGAGAATTTGGGCCATAGTCCCCCAGTCTCTTTCATGCCTAAGTAAGGTTTAAGATTTGAAAGCAGTCTCTTAAAGAAGAAAGATGATCTGGCTACATTGGAGTATTTTAAGTATCTACATTAAATTTGGTTCCCATTACAAAGGATCTGTTTACAATTGCTTACTGTACACTAAACTCTCTATTATGACTGACTGGGGAGAGCAGTAGGAGCTTACCAGCCCTTTTTCAAACAATATATACTAGACCTTGTCTTTAAAAATAGTAGTTCTATGAATGAGACTGGAAAAAGATTTTCACTGTTTTATTTCCCAGAAGGAAGGCAATTTCTTCAACATGAGTCTAGCAACAAAATTTGCTATACAATTTATCTGCTTTAACTCCTAGTCCTCATCATGTTCTGAGACAGATCGATCATCAGTCTGAAAAAAAAATCCTCTCCAGATAGCAGAAAGGATACTTTTGCCTTAATAAGAGAATGTTATTGGCTTGAATATTACCTCAGTATGTCATTTTCTGCAAACTATTTATTTAATTATTTAATGATTCTTATTTCAGCTATCTTTCCAGCCAAATTTCACGCCAGGTTTCATTGCAAATTGTATCCTTAAGCACACTGTTTCTCTTTTCGTAGAATATATGAAAGAGAACTCTCTCTCTGCCCCCTCCCCCCCCCCCCCCCCCCCAGGATGCTTTTTCAAGTTCTCAGACTTCTCTTACTTTTCTGCACTATTCTATCTGGTAAACTGGTAAAACAGTTAGCATCTGTCCTTGTTTTCCATTTATGAGAAGAATGGTCAGCAACATATATTCTGAGGCCACTTAAGACTACCCATGAGGCTCACAGATTCAAAGAAAAGACAATTGATTTTGCCCTTAACCCATTGCTCCCACAAGTTTGTGCTTCCAAGTCACTTCAGAAGCCCAGGAAAAGAAGACTAATACAGATTGTTAAAATTCAATGAGAGGCATGAGATTAGTATTGAGGTACCCAGGTCATAGTTACATGAAGTTGTTCCTGTAATGAACAAGTAAGCATTCGCTGAGGATTGTGTTACATCTTCTTCATAAAAGATATGGAATGATAGATGATAACAGAACAACATGAATTCCATGTGGTTACCAATATAACTATATACTATCTTTTATATGAGCTTTTCCAGTTACAATAGTTTATTAACCTGCTTAGTTCTGTCCAGTTCATACGATAACCAAGGGGTGGGGAATCTTTTTCCACGAATGTCATTGTAACCGAAAAGCCTGCTCACAGAACATTTGCAGACAGCAGATAACATTGCAGATATTTTACCACAGGCAGGAAGTACAAAAAGTTTATAATAATGTCTGATTAGGGGGATAAAAGCACTATTAGTCATTCTTTCATTCCCCCCCAAAAAATTAATATTTACCATGTAGCTTTCTTGGCGCATGATTTGAGCTGAATGAGAACAGAAAATAATTCACTCTGTAGTTTAATTTATTTTTTTTTCAAGTCAGGCCTAGACATACCCAGTTGCTGAAAGAGAAGAGCCACACTGGTGCCTGTAACAGGAAGACTATCATGTAGAGGAGTCTGTATCAGTTGTCGGTCTCCAGCTCCCAAAGAAAACAATTTCTGTAGAAAGAATTTTTTTTAATTGAGTATAAATTTATTTTATACAGAATAAATACACTGTTGTCATACAGATAAGTGATTCATCCTGCAAAAATTCCGTATACAGAATCTTAAAACCAACCAATAACTGAACTGACCAACGTAGATCTGAAACATCATTTGAGGACAATTGTATGTCTCTTTGTACGTACAGCCTGATAGTGCCAGCCTTGCATGTCCATTGAATTAGACAGTCTTAATCTATGTGTTTCTTGAAGACCTGCAAGTTTGTTGACACAACCACTTCCCTTGGTAGCCTATTCCAATGCTGTGCAACCCTTCCAGTAAAGAAATTTCTCCTAATGTCCAACCTAAAAGTTTTGCAGTTGATCATTTTAGCATTGGACATACGAACAATCTTGGAGGTCCTCAAGGTCTTCTGGAGATATACAACAAAAGAGTGTTCCTGTTCTAAGATACATAATTCAGATTTATCACTGTAAGCACAAAGATTAAGAAAGAAAACAGAAAAACCGATTTTCTGGTTAAAATGAAACTTTGAAAGTAAGAAACTAAAGTTACAAGTGAAATACCATTTCATCTGAAGAAAGAAAGCAGAAGGCAGAATAGCCAGAGGAGCATGCACTTTCCCTCCCTCTTCTAGCAGTGGGAAAAGACACTGTTGAAAGCCCCGTTTATGGATGGGGCTACAGGAGAACAGGATAGAAGGAAGAGCTAGAAATTCAAGTGGACCACCAGAATGTGTAATTTGAGGTTCAAATACCACTGAAAGTGGGGGCTCCTGACAAGATACAATCTAATTACTCCCCTTCAAAACTGAAAGGCTTGGGATGCAAAACAACAGAGACATGGTTTCCTGGAGAGCATTCAAGTAGATCTTGATTAAGCTAAGAGGAGATTTTGCCTCTTTTCGAGCTAAGAGAAACACCAAAGTAAACAGGGATACGGGTTTAAAAAAAAAATAAAAAAAAAATGTGATTTGTAGGATTTGAAGAATACATAGGTTAGGTATAAAGTGTGAGAAAATGCGTATGAAATCTCTCCTCAAATATTGCCAGCTGCATTCTTGATTTCCAGGTATGTTTCATGATAAGGACTACAATTTCCTAGTAATGCTACAGCATAATGTGAGGACCAAGCAAATAAGACCCAACGGAAACCTAAAAATATATAGGAATAATTTATTTAAAGTAAATCAACAAACAAACCTGACTATTTGCTCGCAGAAAGAAGTGTATTTACTGACAAACTTTTTTCTTATTTTTGAATGCATAGGTTACCAGGAATATTTAACTAATTCTGAAAAAAAACATGTCCAAGTAATTTTTTAATTTAATTTTTTTTTTTTTAAGCATTTCCCAAAGGAAAGTCCATTGGAATCCTGAACTGCAACATGGAAAAGACACAGGTAAATGAACTAAAGGAAAGGACATGTCAAAAATTGCAAAGGAAAAAAAAAATCCATAGCAAGCACAGATATTCCTGAACACACATTATTATTAAAAACTAAACTTACATGAACTGCTTGATTTGTTACTGTGCCTTGTAAAAAGCCAACTCAGTGACAAAATTAACCCTTTGACCTTATCCTGGAATGGAATTTTTGCTGTCTTTAGAAGACAGGCCACAGGGAAAGCACTCACGGGCCACAGGGAAAGCACTCAGCTGAACTATGATCTTTTTTCAACAAAAATATTTAAAGAATTTATTTTTTGTTTTCTTCATAAATTAAATTAACTGGAAAAATACCCCCCCACACCTTTTTTTTCTTTTCTTTTTTTTTTTCTTTTTTTTTCCATTTACCTGAGACCCTCCAGAAGCAGGGACAAGGCATGAACAAAGATTTGCAATCAGAGTCTCCAGTGACACATTCAGGCTGTCCACATACACAGTATAGATCAGTCCCAGGCATGCCTAGAAAGACACACAAAATATGTTAGCCTGCTATGCAGGAAGGGCACACATCAGATTACTTAAAGATATATGTATATAATTTTTTTAAAAAGTGTCTTAATAGATAATGTAGTGAAGTACATTCCAATCTAAGACAAAGTTGCTATCAAAGCAACCACTCATTAAAAAAATTAACTGGGCTACTTAAAAGTGATGTATGTGTTGGCAGGTGCAGATATCCTCTTTTGTAAAGGAAATTCATTATTTAATTGAGTTTGTTCAATTATATAAAAAGTGCTTTACTACTAATTACTTTTAAGAATGATAAAATCATAGTTTTGTCTGCACTTTGAGCTCTCTGGACCTAAACCTGACTGGTTTCCAGAGTAAAACACTGATGCACCAATGAGCTTTTGATGTTCACTGTAAAACTAGCATCAAGAATCAACAATTCTGTACATTGTTTAACTTGCATTCTTTATTATTTTGATACAAACATATTTTTAGAATGAACGGCATATTAACATTTCAATATTTGCTTTGCATGGATTCAGTTTTGATTGAGAAATCACGGTACAGCTTTATCATTTTAATTTAATGTGAGATAACTTAACTTTATGTTCCAAAAAGCCTTTGAATAAAAGGAAATAACTATGTCCCACAACATCCTTTTGGTGCCTTTTAACTGCTACAATTTTGGTAATTCAGTAAATATCTTAGGAATTCTCTTCTTAGACATAATTCCAACAGTACCCTTTCATATAACACATAGTTAAGCTGAGAAACTCCTTGCCATGAGATGTTGTAAAATCAAGAGTTAAGAAATTGGACAAATTATATGAAAACCCATACAATTGACACCTCTGGTTCAGGATGTCATTAAACTGTAATCCACACAGGACTAGGAAAGTATTCTGTGGAATTATTTCTACAGCCTACCTTTTTTTTTTTTTTTTTACACATTTGGCACTGCATTTGCTAAGCGATGCTAGCAGACAAAATACTGAGTTATGTGGATTGTTAGTCTGAGTTGGTACAATCATTCTTCATGTTCAATGACAACTTACTGTTGAATGATTTTCCTCCCTTGATCTGTAAACTGAAGTATATTTCTTTCTGTTAATATATATTAGCTTAATAAAAATTTAAGCTCTTAATTTCTCCCATAAACTGTATCTCATCAGCTGAAAGCGATCCAAGATCCTAAATCTCCGTTATGAATCTTAATTCTATCTGGAAGAAGCTCTGACATGTTTACCTTATAAATGAAAGAAAACTAGGATTCCACTATTGACTTATCGCTATATATTTAATCAATTATCATTAATGTGTTATTTTTACTTAAGCAAGTTAATTTTTGTCTTAATAATTTACTTCAATATATAGTAATCTGAGCCCAGAAAAATCTCTATTTTGTCTTCTACATAGATTTAAAAGTACTTGGAGTGTTAAAAAAAAAAAAAAAAAAAAGCACTGCTTTAACCTGTAGGGGCTATTTACTATCTTAAACATTGAATTTTATCTAGTTCAATCTAAGCTCTGCTTTTGCTGTTAAATTCCCAAATCAGTCCTGAGATGCTTTAAATCAGAAGTACTGTGACTGCTATTCATTAAAAACAGATTTGTCTGCTGACAGAGATTATAAATAGCAATGGTAAATTCTTTACCCTGAAAATTTCTGGATAATCTAGTCTGGACACCAACACCAAACTTTTAGGAGCAAATACTTCAGCAGGCGGAATTAAACCAGACTCCTCTTCACCTTCGGTTTCTTTTGTTCCCTTGAAAACAGAAACATTTCAATTAATAAGCCATCTCTAGGTAAAATTTTAGCATTCTTATAAGTCCACATTTCTCGGGATTTCAAAAAGACTTAACTAGAAAAGAAGCGTATGCCTTGTTTGAAACTAGTAATGAAGTCAACTAAGAGGAGATCATTCCAATGGTTACCTGAACTTTCTAAAACCTTCTAGATGTAGTTAAACCAACTGAAACTCATCTATAAAGCCATGCACTGGTGTAAATAAAGTTTCCTGAGACAAAGAATACAGATATCTATATCTGGATCTACATAGTCATCTCTAGCCTAATCCAACAAATTTGGAATTTCTTCACAAGAAAAGTAGTTCAAATTTCTCAATAAATTTCTCAATTTCTCAAACTTGAGAACCACTATGTTTCCGGTTAGAAAAAAACAGAATGGCACAATGCAGATAAACTTGCAGTTGTTCATGGTATTGTGCAACTTGCTATAACCTCCTTGCCAGCACTTATTTTTCAGTCACAAGTACTTTATTATTAACTCCTAGCCAAAACGAAAGATGTCACTAATTATTCTAATTTCTGAAATTCCTCACATTCTTTGACAAATTCATTAACTGAGTTTCAAATGACAGTATGCTCGTTCCAATTTTTGCATGTAATCTCTCCACTCCTACACCACCCACCAAATTTCCAAGTGTATTATTTGTTCCTCCAAACGAGCATTCTTTTAAGCAAAAATCACTGTCCTATCTTAATTGGGAACACGAGAAAAATGACTTCCCTTTCCATCTGACAACATGAAATATCGGCCTTCTATTTCTATCAAGTTCCTGGTCAGCACTTCAGTTTATTAAAAATAAACAAATAAATAAATAAATCCAACTTTGCTTTTCTCCTAAAAGAAACAAACCTGATAAAATTGTCTGAAATGCCAGGAATGCTGTGAATGAACTTTATTTTACTACCTCAATTCAGAATGTATGGTATCTTTAAGGAAATGAATGTATCCAATTAGAAATTGGAAAAAAAAAATATAACTACTTTGAATGACTTTATAAATAATTTAATTATGAAAAACATTCAGATACTATAAGCCAAAATACAGAGCTCCTGTTGCTAACTCTCTTTTGTCTTGACCCTTGCTCCGTCTGAACAGAAGAAATTCAGGCTCTGACATGCATACCTGAAGTGATGAGCAGTTTATTTCATATTTATAATTTCAGATAATTACAGGTAGCATTCTGATCATTAGCCACACTTCAAATAACCTTTATTATACTTACTTGAGTTTGGTATTCCAAAATGGAGTATCAGTTATGCGAAGTTAAATGTCATAAACAACTGGTAAAAAACACTGCACAAAGTTGCGACACTTAGGTACAGAATTCTTTCCTTGCCCATTCTTTAATAAAATTGCATAAAAACAAAGCAAATAACCAAATTGTTTAATCATGCAAAGATCCCTTATTCTCAACATGACACAGCAGGACGAAAAATAAGCAAAGACATTGGACAGAAAGATTCCAGAAATAGAAAGCAACAGTCGCATAACAAAGATTCAGTATAGAAGGGAAACTAGCACACCTACTGATTTGGGGGGAATAAAAAAACAAACAAAAAATGATTTTTCACAGCGTCACACAGACTAATATGTAGCTAGTAAAAAAACAGAATTGTGCCTCTTGGAAGCTGCTGAACAGCTCTCAAGTTCTGTGTCAAACATACAAATGCACACAAATACTTGTATTTTAAAAGTAAGATTCACACGAACATGCGCAAACACACATACCTTAGTGGTATATAGACCTGAAAGACTGTAACTTTTTGTATTTATACCAGAGGGGAGACAAACGGTATAATATATTTAGGTGCTTTTTAATACACAAAGTAAACAAGATTATGAGGTTCCTGTAAAACTGCCTGGGGTTCCTCAGGACACTGAAGTTGGGTGGTATTCACTTAGTCTATAGTCTCTCAAGATAGCAAGAATTGTATAGTGATGCTTATACGTTAGGAGTCCAACAAAAGGCTCACATCTGGCTTAGTATCCTATCTTGAATGACACAGGCACCCCTGAAAAAGAGCAAGCCTCCAGCAACCACCATATACCACTAAACATAAAAAAACCTTCAACTGTTCTAAAGAACAATTATAAATTCTAGGCATAAAAGTAGCAGGTTCTGGCCAGCCAACAAATTTTGGACAATGACAACATTGGGAAAATTTAATTTAATGAATTAAAATTTATTCCATTTCTCATGGAAAAGGAACATGGAAGCTTCTCTAGATGAAAGCAGTACTAAGATAATGAAAACTCAGGATCCATAGACAGGGAAGAGAAAGGTCATCTTCATCAAATCCACTCAACCTCATATCAAGTCCTGTCTTAATTCATAACTAAATACAACTTAAAATTTTAAGTGCACAATAGCAGCACAGTATTAAACTGATAAATCATTTATACTATTAAAACAATTTCTCTTACTTCAAGGTCTACAGGCAAATGTACCAACGTGACTACAGCCCTAGTCCTTCCTGAGCTAAGTGTTCTGACAGGCAGGCAGGCACATTAGTGGAAGTCAGGAGACTAAGCAGATAATCATGGCAAACACATGACTTCTAACCTACTTTGAAGCTAAGTATTAACAGCATATGCATTCTCTAGCAATGCTAAATACGAAGTGGTAAAACCACAAACTCAATTCTTTCTAGTTGTACTTCTCTTCAGACACATGCACATTTCACCTTTTTAAATTCCCTTTCTCATCTAAGGAAAAAATATTCTGTAAACAGAACGAACAATATGAAGTTTTGTTCTTAATAGATTTTTTACATATAGCATTCAGTTTGCAAATAAATTAAGAATAACTGAATGTTAAAGAAAACCTTTCTAAGCATTCATAAATTAAAAGATAAAATTAAATGGTTTCAATAAGAAATGGGATAATGCTGTTACTATTTTTTAAAAACAAATCTAGTTAATAACCATAGTTTTCCTTTTGCACTTGTACTGGTTGGAAGAAGATGATAATTGTATTTGGCATACTGCTATGAGGCTTCCCAACATCGTTCATCTATGTTGTTGGCAAGTAATTTTTCATATTATGGTAGAGCATATTCAGAATTTTCTTAATTTTAATTATATTTTCAAACAGATTCCTTTTTTCCCCTCCCTTTCTACCTTTATATATAGACAGACTTTGAAAACAGGAAAGATGAGGGAAAAATACCACTGGGTAGCAAAACAGTATTCCAGATGTTTAAAGATCCATTTAGTTCAAAAAGTGATATATATTTAAAATCTAATTCAGAATCATCTGTGACTTTAGAAGAGAAACAAATACATGTTTTGTGTTGTGTTTAATGAGTTAAGGTCTTAAAAAAAAAAAGACTGTCAGGCTAAGGAATAGGTAACAGACTGACATAACTGTATTAATGAAAGGAACTGCATGATAATGTATGATCGTACAAGTTTTCACAATATTTGGTCACCTGTAATTATAATTTGATTGAAGTTTATTTGATTGAAGTTCATCAGGATCTTGTCCCCTGCCTAACAATGCCAGAATCCTCTTTGCTTCCATATCTTGACTTGGCTTCTAAATTAACTTACACAGGGAAACTGCAAACTATGGCTGACTCAAGTCCATCAAGCAGTTGGTAGAGAAAAACCCACCAGATAATACTGAGATTCTTAATATGTTCATCCAAGCTAACAGAAACCATCTTTGTATGAATCTTTGTTCCTTGTTCACATATTTTTATTGTGACAGTCTTGGCATCTGACACATGGAAGGTATATAGGAGTCTTTTTCTCGTTTTAAAGGCTGCCTTTTTTCTTCTAGACTCCACTGTATCCTTTGGATAAACGAATACATTGGCACTGCCAAACTGCTAACTTTAGGCATTTTTCAGACTAATTTTAAGTTGTCATATTGCAAACTGTTGGGAAAGTACAGACAACAGCACAACAATGAACGTTAATACTTATCTCCCATGAGATCAAAAACATTAAAAAAATAAAGGTGATGATCAATTCTAAAACTACAGAGAGATTTATATCTTTAACATTTTTAAATACAGTGAAATAGGCATGTACATGTATATGTTATTGTGTATGCAAGTAGAACACAATTGAGGATGTATCAATTTAAGTTGAAACAGAAAAATCCGGTCTGGTTCTACAGCACGCTGCTTAATTCGTTTACCCATGGTTTAATTTTATTTGTTTGTTTGTTTCCTTTTTCTTTTCCTTTTTACCAATGAATAATACAATACATAAAAACATAATGAACTCTCAGAAAACAGTGAACATTCTTTTGAAGCTACGATGCAATTTCATTTTGCTCAACTTGTTTGCCACTGTTGTATGGCGAACTGTTCAGAGACTGACCAAGAAACTGTGTGGCCTGTACGTTTACAGCAAACCAATACATTCTTAAATTTCCATGAGTTTTAATGAATGTACACACCCACACCTAAACTCAAAAATTCATGTCAACTTCTGGCAACACTCAGTAGTGAGTTTTTAGGTTCTTACGTAAATGAGAATACGGAGCTAGAGAGAGCACAAATGCATATATTCCAACTGTTTTCCTTTCTTCTCGTATCATGTGAAATGGACATTTAACATGTTTGTGTCCCAAACAGATGTGTTTGAGGTACACTGGAATGTACAATAACCAGATACAGAACTAACAGAATCACTTTATAGTTCATGAACTTTGTCAATAAAAATAGCCAAATTAATAAAATGTATTTGTGCAAGCATTTGAAAAAAAAACATTCCCCAAAACAATTCGAGTTCAGATGGCAAAAAGAAAAACAAAACAAAACAACAACAATCAGCATTAATCGCCTGATAGCTAATAGCTTAGAAAAATTAACTGTGATCAGCATTGTTAATCATTACTCTGTCTGCTATTTATTTGTTTGCTCGCTTGTTTTCTGAGAACTATTTGTTCTTCAGTTCAGCCAAGGGATGTATATGGCATTAAGCCCAAACTAGACAAATTCAGTCTAATTATTCAAGTATTTCTAATACAGGAGGTAACTGACAACTGGAGTTACCTGCCAACAGATCAGGCACAATGTCCCAAATCCACAGTCTAGAAAACGGTTTAATACAATTTTAATAGATGTAAATAAAATCAAATACTTGTGGGCTTGATACACATTATTAAATAAGGTATTACTTTGCTTTAAATTAAACAATCAATAACAGCGTCTTTTTGCTTTAATAAAACCTCCAGAGCTATGGAAAAGTGTAAAACCAACTGGGCACAATGTAACATATGCACAATATAACAGTTCATCACTGCCTCCTGTTCCTTCAGCATACTGTGTGCACTGCTTGGCAAACCTGAAGCAAGAACAAAGGTGAACATCAAATAATCCCACTACATTTTCTATCCTACGCATTTTGCTTGCTTTAGATCACAAATATATATTCACAGTTGAAAATTATGAGTTTCAGATGACATCTTGTGAAGGCCAAGAATAGTGTAATTGTTTAGTTTCCACGCTTAGCATCAAAGCGGCATCAGAGACATTTCACTGGAGCTTCTTAGTGCGCTTGCTTGCCAAAGCAGCAGCACTCACACTGCGTGAAACATGACAAGAGCTGAACCAATCAAACCGAGTGCAGAACTGTTAAAAAGTCCTTTGGATCAAGTTCTTTACTTACTGCTTAGTTTTACTCTTTATATATTTCTGACTCCTGAACCCGATAGCCTCACATGAAAACGGGAAACCTCAACATCTGACCAAAAACCACAACAGCAAACGCGAAGTAAATGAGTTGCTTACAGTTAGTCTTGAGGGACAACAGTAAAAACAGCAACCACCAGGAAATCAGCATGCCAACTGAAATACGTTCAAACCAACAAGTGGAGGTAGCTCTTCACACAACAGTTACTTATGAAACTCTTATGCTACAAAACAGTGCAAGTAACAGAAATGCACAGGGACCATGAGAGGATTGGACACATTCATGAAATTCATAGCGATTACTAAATATGCAGCAGGCATTTGTGGCTCTGCTGCTCCACAGACTGCAGAGGGAGCACCCATGGAAGCACCACACGTCACAGTCCTCTGCTCCTCCCTTGACATTTACTTCTATCCACCTTCAGAGACAAAATACTTTTTTTTTTTTTTCTACAAAATGTTTTCTTTCTGTCCCCAAATTATAGTTTATTTTCTTTCTTTAATGAAAATTTTACATTTAGAGTAACATATTTGAATGTATCTTACTCTATGACAGAGGTTCACAATATTACTCAGAGATTATAAAGCAATATGCTAGAAAAATTATATTCAGTGTTCAGTGTATGTTATGTAATAGCTTTAAGAACATATTTAATTAATTTAAGAACATATTAATTCTCTATTAATATCCAAATCACAAACACACAAAATACTAATGCAGGGTTAAGCCTAAATTAGAGTTTATAAAATATAGGAAAAAAAAAATCAATTACGTGAATACTGACCTGTTTCTGATTCCCATCCTTCTTCTGGAGAACAAAATTTTACAAATAAAAAAGTGTATACAATTCTAAAACCTAAACTGACTTAATTTCAGGCTTGATCTCATTTATGGAGAATAGAGAAGAAAAGTAATTTTAGCATTCATATAGTGAGCAAATAAGCTCTTTGTAGTAGAATGAATTAATTTCATTTCCTGTAGCTTTATGTCATTAGATTAAAAAGATTTGTGGATTACCTGATGTTGGACAAGGGGGGCTTATAGTTTTCCCTCCTGTGTTAGTGGACAACATAACAGCTCTTTCTGCTTCCTACCCACTTACATACTTAAAACCTACTGGAAGCAGATCTCAGCTGTCAGGTACGTGTGGCTGATACTGGACCTGTTTAAAACGTTCCTTGTGGAAAATGAACAGATAAATGGATATTTTCACATAAACTTCAGTTTCAGCCTAAGAAATTACGTTAAAACTTTGAGTAGAAAGAAGTGACTGATTTTGTGTTACTTCAGTTGAAAATAGCAGCTCATTTATAGGCAACAGACATGGCAGCCAAAAAAACGGATGAAAGCAGCCAACTTTACTCATGTTAACCGTATTTTTTTTATTCAGAGATACTCATTGCTCTGATTTAGCCCTCAAACATTAAGGGCTAGTCTTCAACTTGCACGAACCCACTTTTGCTACCACAATCAGATTATTTTAAGATGTCAGCTCTGCTTTTAGCAACTGACATTTAACTTAAAAATAACAAACAATCTAGCCAAAATCTGCATTAGGAACTGAAGTAAATTTTTGAAGATTAGAATGACCTACCAACATAGTCCAAAAAAACCGTTCAAGCTATTGAATGTAGGTGATCTTAAGGGACTTACCCAGCTTGAGAACACATGAACAACTGTTCAATCAATGTTCAGCAGAATTTTAGCACACGTGAACCATAACCATCCCTCCTCTTCTGTCTCTACTTTCATCTTCAGAACCTCAACATGTCTGTCTTGAGTTTGTATGCCCAAATCTGCTACTTATCAAATCTCCAACATTGAAGACTTCTAGAAAAAGCAACTCTGAACTGTAATCCAACTCTCCAAGACTAGTCCATCTGCTCTTTGTTTCTGTTGGTTCTGGATGACTAGGTACTTCCAGGTCTTTGAATCACATCTGCACCACCTCTGTAAATTGCCTTTTTTTTTTTTTTTTTAGGGACATTAGGCATCTTCAGGCATCAGGACAACCCAGGCATGCTGGATGCACATGCCATTCAAGTCAGTGCATTTAGTTCTGATTAACATTGGGCAGAGAAGAAATATTAGGTTCCTTTTCATGTCAGAGTGAGGAAAACCCATTTAAACTGAGGTATTAATAGAAAAGTTAGAAAATACGAAACATTTGATATAGCTTTGCAGTTTTGTGGGTGGAAGCTGACAGGCATAATTTCAAACTCGACGGAAATTAAAGGTTGGATATGGTGCTTAGGGACACGGTCCCTAATGGGTAATGTTGGTAGTAGGGGTATGGTTGGAACAGATGATCTTAAAGGTCTTTTCCAAACTTATTGATTCAATGATTCTATGAAATATGAACAGATAGTGAAATTATAGTTGTACTTTTAATAATTCAGTCAGTCAGAGAGAATGAACATCTGCCATTACAAAAACTTTCACTGTAGTTCTCCATGATAGTTATACAAACAGTTTGCCCTTTGCAAAATTTTGCACAGAAATTGTGTCAAGGTCAGCAAGCCCTTTGTTTTTCTACTAACAGCACAGTAAATGAGATGTGGAGATCATGCATGATTTCTTATTTTAAGAAAAATTATTTGAAGCTTTAGTAATCTCATGCCAATTACTCATTTGGGACAGATCCTTTCTCTACACGTGGTTTAAGCTTTGCTGGCCTTGTTTGCAGCCAAATAGCTGGTTTATTAAAAATCAAAGGCCAAAAACCATTCAGCAACAATTCATTTCATTTATTTTTCAGATTGTGCAAACGCATGTATCCAATAAATTCTAACACATACAAAATTTAAAATAAACTTAGCAGAATGCCTCCAAAAGACCAATCTGCGTTGATCTGTCTGCTCTACTGAACTAAAACCATGGGTGAGAAATATACTTCACGGCTTGTCTATGCACACTATATCATACCACAGTAGCTACATTTATACTGGAATAATTATACTAGCAAAAAAAAGCCATTATCTTGATTTAATACTTTCAGAACAGGATAGTAAATTGTACCAATTCACAATAGCAACTCCATTAACTACAAAAACAAACGACCAAAGATAGAAGCTTATGTGAAGATCAGATGGTAAACTTACCAAATACAGTAACCTCAAGCCCCTGTAACAATCAATTCATTCACTCCCTGAATACTGTTGACACTGCAGAGTACTCCTATAGGAAAATAAGGAGTTCCCATTGCACCTTCCAGCATTACATAAAATTTACACCAGTAGCATCTACGATATGTATACCACTTAACACATTCTTGAGTGGGCCATTAGCCCATGTACATGCCAAAAGATCTGGGAATTCCAAGGTACAAGGCACATGTAGATGCAACATAAATGCCAGAAGTCTATGGGCTACTGTGTAGACTCCATGCAAGAGTAAAGACATGACGACTACCTTTACCCAAAATAAGCCTTTGCACCCTGCAATAATATGAAATCTAATTGGGAAGAAGGTGCGTAAATGCACAAGCACACACACAGGACATAAACGGGACAGGATAAATTACTGCCACGGTTACTAGAAAGATGAAAATATTATTTTCTTCATTCATTCTCACCTTAACTTTAAATTCTGGTTTAGAAATGACCTAAAACATATAATTTGATATTCAAAATACAAGGCAATTTCTTATCATACAGAACATTAGCAGTAATTTTACCTTTTACAGGAAGGGAAGAAGGCACTGCTTTGATCTCTGCATGTTTCCATAATATCCATTTCTCAACAGATTTAGAAAGATGTTGATTATTTTAAAATGGTCTACTCCCCACCCCACCCCCTACAGAATGTCTTTTGAGGCACTGATAATAAGGTCACTTTCAGGATAAGTTTAACATTTGGGATGTTCACAAAATTATTAAGCTTCATCTTAACAACACTCTCATATAATACCCAAAAGAAGATCAGGTTTCACATTTCAACAAGGATACAACTGAACTGAGTGTTCGCATTCTCTGCTCAAAACCAAACATCAGTGACTCATCAAGTAGCATGTGCTTTAGCACAGTAGGATCACCAACTCTACAGTCCAAGCGTAAAAATTAAAACTTTATGAAGCATGATGTCATTTTGTTGGCAGATTTTCCTTTGACTCAGGAAATATTTGTGAATGTTGTTAATCTGCCATTTTCTGCTTTGGGATTTTTACAATTTCTTTTTCCTGTATTTGCAAGGGGGCAGAAAGAAGATGAGAACGTGAATGAGAGGAAATAGGAGACACGAATTACTGCTTACTTGCATTTGTCAGTGATACATTTACTCTTCCTAACCTTGTGATCACAATGTTTTAACACATATAGACTTAAGACTGATAAAACATTGTAGTAAGACTGTCAGAAACTAACACTTGAAGTTTCTTGCTGATCGCATTGAACAGAATTTCTGAAATGCAAGAAATGCATTTGCACAGGCTCAGTTGCTAACGTAAATCATTGTTGATGGTGGGGTTAGGGTGAGGGTATTTTTTTTCCAAAGCACAAAGCAATATACAATTTGAACATTAAGTTCCCAATGATGCAAGTCAATGTGCTTTTTTTGTTGTTTGTTTTGTTTGTTTTTTGTTGTTTTTAAAGATTCCACCTATGGTGCTCTTCCCAAGGGCTGTTAGCATAAATTCGGACTGCATTTTGTAGGAAGCACCACCGAAGTAGACAGAAGTAACTTCTGAGGCAAATATATTAATCAAGTCTTTGTGTGTTAAGTGGTAACATCCAGAAATTGATGTTAGAAATAACTACACGTGTGCAATTTTTTTTGGACAGTAAATAAAGTTACACACAGAGTAACTGAGTTTTATGGGTGAATTTTGTAGATGTACCTTATGATTCTTCTGCATAACCTCTGGCTCTTAACAACTTTCAGCTTCAGTCACCAGAAGAATAACAAGGAATATATACTACACTTCGGTTTAGAGGATGAGGTTTTCTTCAAATTAATGACAATTTACAGCATGAGAGTGGACAACAAGGATCAAAATACAGTAATGCAAAAAAACCTGAAAGCACTGTGTGGGAAGAAGCACTGGGAGTGTTTTTGACTTACTGTCCTCCTCCTCCTAATTCTTGTAGGTACACGCAAGTCAGTATGGCATCCAGCTTTATTTGTCTGAGCATCTCTAAAGCATGCTTAGGAGGATCTCTTAAGGCAGACGTGAAGGCGGATTAGACCAATTGGAGACAAAAAAAAGCAGGAAGCAAGGAGACACTGGCACAGTATCTCAGATTTCTTTACGTTTATATTGGTAGAAACTTGAGGTGAGAGAGAAATCTTGCATATTAAACTGCTTTTAATTAAACTGAACAAGTCTTTAAACTGTCTTTGCCATTGCCACTGTTGATTGATTATTAGACTACCTCGTAGTCTAATGATCGGTCAGTCAGGTTCCCAATTTTAGATTCCTGTTAGGGTCAATTAAATGAGACTAGCATCTTATAACAATTCACAGGGGATTAAATGGGAAAGCTGCATCACCTGCATTCATGGAAAGAAGTGAGTTCTATTCCCTATGTAATGGACTATCATATGTTTATCTTCTTCATGAGTACAGATTTGGAGTATTAATCAGACTAGATGTAACGTTGATCTTTTTGATATACTGTCATGACTTGGTGAAGGCTGATCAAACAGTGGACCAACATTTATACAAATGCTAAATACTGCATTGATTCAAAATGTCAGTATTGCAACAATGCAAAGTGCAATTCACAGGTGTCTATCAACTACTTTGTATTCTGCCCAGGGTTGGGAAGTTGAAAAGAGGCCATCAGCTGATTATTAGAACCTGTGCTTTTACCATCTCTGGAAAAGTTGTAATGACAAGCAACTGCTAAGAGATTAACTGAATCCACAGCTTTCAGAGATACGAAGGACAATACTTTTTCCTGTACGCTCCTGCATAGAGCTTTGACAATTGCTACATTAACCTTGTATCCTAGACTATCACAGGTAAACCTAAGAGACACCATGTGAGTACAGTCTCCTTACTTTTCAGATGGCATATGTATACTAACTATCCTGTGACAAACAGCTGAAGCAGTAATGAAAGCAACTGGAGTGAGAGTGATAGACTTCTCTGGCCAAGCTTGACAAATTGTGTCAAAAAGATTATTGTATTTTTATGCAGGAGGCTCAAAAAATGTTCTCTACTTCTCTACCATTCAAAAGCACAGAAATAAGCTTGCTTTCACTTTGCAGTTTAATTAACCACAGAAACTTCCAAGGCTTGGGGTTTTGGTGTTTTCTGAAGATGATTCTGCCAAGTCAAAGAGCATATCTACACTGGCTGAAATCTGCCCAATCTTAAATACGTGCAAGATTTACCTGGTGCAGGCTAACTAGGAAGGAAAGAGCCATTCCTTTTGGAAACTGAATCTTTGTCATAGTCTGTTATATTATTAGGTTAAAAACTGAACGGAATTTAACTGTGAAAAGCACTGTCCAGATTTCATTGTAAATCACGGACACTGTTTCCTGGATTGTTTGTTTAATAAGGTGTGCAAGTGAATGGTTAAATCAACATCACTTTTGTAGCCCAACGCTTCATAAGCTTATGTTTCATTACAGATTGTACATGTGCTGAATTCTTGTCTAATGACCATGTAACAGGGCACGTTCAATTATTCTCTTTGGGTTTTAGAAAGAAACAGGAAGTTTGGCTATAAACAAAACAGTCATAGAATAAATTTCACCACAGCAAGTTCATCTGAAAAATATGCA
Organism: Anas acuta; assembly: GCF_963932015.1. Classification (NCBI taxonomy): domain Eukaryota; kingdom Metazoa; phylum Chordata; class Aves; order Anseriformes; family Anatidae; genus Anas; species Anas acuta. Next base: position 63,043,512 of record NC_088983.1, read on the forward strand.
TTCTTTACAACACAGCCAGGAATGGCATTATGAGAACCAACATCCTGCTGCTCTCAAATTTATTTTATTTTATTTTATTTTTATTTTTATTTTTTTACTACTTAGGCAATATAAGAAAATAACCTTTTAGTTAATACTGGATGTTTTGTGATGAGCATTACTTGGAAGATGTGGATCATGAATCAAAAGCAGCTGCTAGAAACCACAGGATAAATAACAAGTTTGCTAAATTTAGTATATGTTATGAAATACATAGAGTGCAAGAAGAGTCAACCATTGTAAATTTTTATCAGCTGGGAAAGAATTACTGTAGAATGTTTCACTCTTTACTTATTAAGTAAAGGAGAGATGACAGATATCAATAGGAAGATGTCAGCTAATCTACACTAAAATATATCTACTCTTCAGTTACATTTCTGCTTTTAGCTCCTTCCAATAATGTACAAAATAGCCATTTAAACTGTAGTGTTAATGAAATAAGAACAATTATTATTTTCTGGCTTCCAATTGTGCCTAGAAAAAGCACAATATTATTGCTACTCCACATCTATTAATTATTCTACAAGGCAGAGAAGGATTTCAACACCATTATCGAACAGAATACATTTGGATCACTAAAAGCATGTTCTTCAAATAATTAATGGTGTTACAGTTCTTCACTAAAATAGACAACAATTTTACTTAGCCCCTTAGGTAATTTTAACTAATTTTTTTTAATATTCGTAATGCCAAGACTTTACTTATTTTTGATTTTTCATGTTGGAAAGAAAATATTTCAAAACATAACAGTCCACAATTACAGACTGGATTAGGTTTTCCCTAGGTTCTAGCAACTAAAGATTCCAAGTATTAAGTCATAGCATAGATTCTGTGAAGTACTTTACATCAAATGGGAAACAAAATGTCTATTTTTGAAAGACTGAGGTTGCCCAAAATTAATTAAATGCATGTTTAAAACAAACATTGCCAAGTAGCTGACACCCAAAATCTGACCTACCTAAAAGCTGAAGAATCACTCTATCAGTTTTACAGTCTTGCTATTTACACCCACACCAGTCTTGCCAATAAATGCGCTTCCAGAAATATGTATGTAACATTACAGCATACGTGCACACATTTATCCTGTGCTAGTCTGATAGAGATGTCCAGCAGAGGGAGCAGAAGTTAATAAACCTTTATCTTAAAGCAAATGAGAATCATTCCTGCAATGTTAAACACAGAAGTAAATGAAAGGAACATTTTGTTGACTGTCCTATTAACAAAATCAAAACAAATGGTAGCAAAAAATAAAAAAGCATATGGTGGAGAAAAGAAAAGCCTTTTGTTGAAAACATGGGGCAATGGGTACAATTTATACCAGGGAAGATTCTAATTGGACATAAGAGGAGGATTTTTTAATTTTTTTTTTTTATTTTTTTTTACTGTGAGAGCAATCAATCATTGGAATATTAGAAAAACCTCCTCAAGGATGTGGTGGATTCTCTAACACTTGAGACCTTTAAAGCTTGGCTAGACAAGGTGTTAGACTATCTTGCCTAGGCCCTGCTTTCAGCATTTAAGATGGACCAGATGACTTCTGAGGTCCCTTCCAACCTGGGATTTTCTACGAGTCTCATTCTCAATTTTATTAAGGTGTTTGTTTGTTTAAGCAGATAAAAACAACAACAAAAACACAAACAAGCACATCAAGTTTACCTTGGAAGAAAAATACACACGTTTATATATGACAGAACAATACATTCTTACCAAGAAGATAAATATACTTTCTAAAATTATTAATCTTCTATTTCTAGACACCTTTTTCTGCATTTTTATAACTTATTGTGAAGATTTTACCTGCAGATTAATCTCTGCTTCATAGAAAGTTAAGCAGGAACAGTAGTGTCTCTCTGAGTCTATATCAGTCAAAACCACCACAAAGAACGTTGGCTGTTTTCTCTCTTTTGAAAGCTGCCATCCTCCAGGTTGGCAAAACTGAAGAAACAAAAAAAAAAGACAGAGAGAGAGTTAAGCAATAATATCTGTTGTACTAAGAAATATGAGAAATTGTTTTAAACAAGATAAAATACTGTCTGAAACAAGAAGTTTAGAAAATTTCATTGAAATATATTCAGGATTGCAAAATCTGAAGAAAATGGGAAAAACCCAACACATCTTAGAATTAGTCAGGGAGATGTAATAAACTGTACACACTAAAGATAGTTCCCTTTGAATTCAGTATTCAAGATAATCTTTGCAAGGACTTAACAGGCAACAACAGGAATAAACTGACAGATAACGCAGGTTTCATTTGGATAACAGGTTAGAATTCAAAGCTAAAAATCATTGTGTCTTGGAATGTCTCCACTTACATTTTTAATTTCTCCATCTATTTCAGGACTCCTAAAACTAGGAGCTGCAACCTACAGATTCATTAGAAACCCAGAAGCTCAACTAAAATTATCTTTGGAAGTACAAAACTCCTGATAAACAGTACGAGTTGTACACATTTTTGCACATGTATATGTACTGGGTCTGGCTGGAATGTTAATTTTCCCGGCAGCAGCCCATCCAGTGCCATACTCTGTACTTGTAGCTGGAACAGCAGTGTTATCACACCAGTGTTGTGTCTGCTGCTGAGCAGTGCTGGCACAGCATTGGACCTCTCTCTAACTCTCCTAGGGGGTGGGCAAAAAGTGAGGAGAGAAACATCACCAGGGCAGCTGGCCTAAACCAACCAAAGGGATATTCCATACCATGTGATATCACACTCAGCAATAAAAGGTGGAAACGGGAAGAAGTAGGGAGGGGTGGGCTCTCGTTTGTTTGTTTGCCTTCATTTGTTTGTTTGTTTTCCTCCCTTCTTTTTATTTTTTCCCTTTCCCCCTCCCTTTTCCCCTTTCCCTTTTTATTTCCCTTTAGTTAAATTGTGTAGTTCATAATAATCTTTATTTAATTATTATTATTATTTCCCTTTAATTAAATTATCCTTATCTCAACCCGTGAGTTGTTCTTTGCTTTACTTCTCCCCCTCCTCATCTAAAAGAGGGGGAGTGAGAGAGCAGTTGTGGGGTTTAGCTGCCCAGCACGGTAAAACCACCACAGTATATACAATAATAGATAGTCAAGACAATCACAGAATACAAACATCGAATGCTGCTTTTAGATATGATTGAGTTTTGCATGCAGTGTCACAACTACAGTGCAATCCTTTCCTGTGCAAGTACTAGCAGTATTCAAACCTTTTCTCTTCCACCCTGCAACAAAGAAAAGTCCAGTATCCTGTTTCCATTAGGAGCTAATAGCAGAAGCTTAAAAAAAGTACAAGATTGTGTAACTGCCCAGTTACTTCTGTCTCCTTACCATTAAAGTTTCCACTAGCATCCAGGTGACAAGCCTTCTGGTAGTCACAGGTGATGTATTTGTCCTTAACATTCACTCTTAGCTGTTAAAAACAGCTTTCCTCATTAGTTTATCTAGTCAAAATTAGATATTCCATTTACACCTACTTAAAATCATTCAATACTTACTCCAACAAATGCTTATTTATAGAGCAATATTTCTCAACTATTTATTAATTATCTCTATAAACTTAATTGTGAACATTCGAAATTTTCTAAGATGTCATCTCATAACAGGGATACGTTTTGCCATCCCTGTGAAAAATACGTTCAAAGTTCATGACTTTGTATGTCTCATGGACAAAAAAAAATCTTGCCTCGAAGATGCTGTAATTCTTCAAGTATATCATATTTTCTTAGAAGATGTTACTCTTGCAGCAACAAGCAGATGAAATATGTGCAACACCTATCACACATATCAAATAAGCTTAAGTCTCTTCCGTATTTATTCCTCCAAGTTTACGAGAGCTTGTTGCTGTGTAAGTCACCCTAACCACTGGTAGGAATTCTAACCTCGCAACAGAGGTACACAAGAAGCACGAGTAAAAAGAAATACAGCTCAAAAGCAAAGGGAAAAGTGTTTTGTTTTGTTTTTCTTTCTTTCAATGCCTGAAATACATCATTGATTGATAACTTGTTCCAGAAATGGTAGAGTGGAAGGTTGAAATTGAGAAGTCAGTTTGCTGAAGATTCTTGAAATGGCCTTTATGGAATTTTGTATTCATTGCTTCTTTTACTGAATACTTGAAGTCACACACACAGAAAACTCACAGTACATTTCTATTAACAAAATCATAAAATTAAAATTTACAAGACATGAAGGCAACAGCCCATGTCTGGATTGGGAATTATAAAAATAAATAAATACATGAAATTTCTAGAATTGTTGAACAATAAAGATAGCAAAGGAACCAGAAAGAAAGGTTGAGATCTCATGTTTCTATCAATGTATTCTTTCCCCGGACATCCGCTAAAAGCTGAAAGATCATGAGGAATAAGTTGTACACAAGCATTTACTACACATTCATCTTTAGATCCCCTACAATAAAACTTAGGCAGTCTTAGGTGAAAAGCAGTTAAAACTCTGCCTTTGATACACAGTTAGTTTTATGGTCCTGGGAAAATCTTCAAAACCAAAAGTTTCTCATGTTATGTTCTTCATGTCCTAGATACTCAGCTTAACACTTCTGAGTCTGTATACTTAGAAGAGCTAAGCACTCCTCCCTGCCACTGAGAATGACTGCTGTGAACATCAAAAAGTACTCTGCGAAAAGACATCCTAGTCATTCCAAGCTAAGCATCCAGTATTAGTCCCTGAGTTTGATAATACTGACCTAATCTCCTTTTGTTTTTCATCCCACATCAGTTAAAAATAAGAAAATACCACCATTAATCTTGCAGGACTGCTATAAAGATAACATAATATGGTAGATATATACAGACATTATGACGAAAGGATCATCAAAAAGTTTCAAAATTAAATCATTAGGGATCCGTATGTATTGCAAAGGTCAGGAGGTATTTGGTAAATGAAGACTGGAATCTGTAGCTCAGAGAAGACAGAAAGACACAACACCACTGAATAGCCATTTGTTCAATGACTACAAGCGAAAATGCAACAAATACAGTAACATTCTGGTAATAAATAAATAAACCTGCCAAGCCTACCAGCTCTGACAGGAGCTCCTTGCTTGCCTCCACAGGCTCTGCTGGTGCCCACTGCCCATTGGCTTTCAGGACAATTCCCCATCGCACAGTGGGATGTGCAGCTTATGCATAGCTGATTTTTGCATGGTACACGCATAATCTACTCATTTCAAACTTTTAAGTATCAGTAGGTCTATTTTTAATGTTTTTAAAAATAAAGTGTACTTAAATGATATTTCTCTTTGTTGTAATGAAACTTTATTGGCAGGTCTACCATATAAAATTTATACCAGCACCTGCCCTGTAAACTTGGAAATGCAAAGTGAAAACTTTTCTAACTATGCCAAGTGACTGCTGAGCTGGGCAGGAAGCTCTCAATAGCCTTCTCTCAACTTCTGTGCATGTCCAAGCCCTACTCATGTCAGTGAAAATCCTTCCCAATCTTAAAATGACCTTGTGTATAATGCTTTCTAGATTTCACTCATTAGTGACTGTTAAGGAAAACAGCTGAAGCAGAGTACACCCACTGGCTATACAGAGAATCTGTTTTTAAATAAACTGGAAGGAATTTATAAATATAGAGATTGAGAATAAAGACAACATGCTCCTCCAAGAAATTAAACAATGAATGAGTCTCAGTTTCCTTAAAATCAGGTAATAAATATTAGTGTAATATTTGAAATGCAAACAACACTGAGAAGAACTTTCCGAATTAGTATAAATACAAGCTACTAACCAGTAGGCTTGCCATTAGAGTCTGGCTACTAAGAACAGGAAAATGTTTCCTTACCAACCAGACGCTATACCAAAACAGACAAAAGCATCACTGTGAACATAATTCAAAGGTCATGTGCTTCTTCAGTAAACAAGAAAAGAAAGAGTTTAAAAATGAATGCACTCCCATACTGTTTCACTTATTTGCCAGAATTCTTGGAACCAGAACACAGCTTCTATCAAAGACACTGAAAATTAGAAAGAATCAGATTGTCCAACTCACTATTTATAGCCTCTAAGGGTGGTGAGTGCTTCAAATCCACTCCAGATTACAAGTGATTGCCTTCTAAAATCTGGCACAAATATCCAGAATTTGGGCTGAAGAACATGGAACAGGGTTCTTCCAGTCAACGTGTTGAAATGACATTTCAAACATTGCCTGAAACTGCAGGTGTTCAGTGAAGCAAAGCACTTTCTCTTAGTCACTCCCACAAAATGCTTTCAGATCAAACAAGAAATAAGAAATTAGACGGGTTTAATAATCATACATAACATTTTGAAATACTGTAGCTGGGTTTGCCACCTTTAAAAAGTGTATGTGTCATCACCGCAAGGCTTCCCTCTAAGGTCTAGATGTGATTAGCGCTCACTTAAAAGTGACATTTATTCCTTCTAATTTCTATAAATTATATAAATTATATATAAATTACTACTCCTCGACTTGTCCTTCTATGTGAAAATAAATCATTGCATTTATCAGCACATACCTTCGATATACATATCAGCTTTCTAAAGTCTGTTGAAAAACTGAAGGCAATAGTCACAACCTCTATTCTAGCACTGGAGGAATTAGGACGTAGGAAGGAGTCTTACTGGATGCTATGGAAGTGAAGACTTGATGCTATCACTATACTGAACAGTATGTATCTGGTGTACAAGTGTCATAGAAAAATTTTAGTGATTTGTATCCTTATTACAGCTGAAGTGCATTATTTAACTTCCGTACCTGCTGAGCAGAAATTACTCATTTGCTGAACTGCATGTTAGGACTGTGCCATTTACCCCGGGCTCGTACCCTGAGGATAAGCAGAGTCCCAAACAAAAACCCAGACCAATGTTCCAGTTGGGTCTATTTAGCTACAGCCTAGAACGCTGGTCTGTCTGCACTTAACATTGTTTTCTGTATCAACAATTCATTAAGCTTTCCAGCAGAAATCCACTACTTCTAATGGCATTACCAGAACAGAATGGGGAAAAACCTTGTTCAGAAAGGTTACCACATGATACATTCCTTGCAAGTCATCTTTTGAAAGCATTTTTTGGATGAGCTTGAAGAAAACAGATGACTAGGTGCATGAAACACCATTACAGACCACTGCAGATATATAATTAAACGTTTTAAAAATATATTCTCACACTATATTTTCTCAAAACATCTTTGTGCACTTGTTTCTTGCTAAATAACATCAAAAGCTATCTGAATGCACATAAAGTAATAAACAATTGAGATCCCTTTGGGATTTAAAACATCTGACAGATATTCACCTTCCTTCCCATTTTAACTCCTTCACCAAATGTTGATTCTCTCTTGGATCACTCTGGACATAATGCTTCATTCTATTGACTCTGCTTCTGTAGGCTTTCTTTTACTTCTCAAATAACTGTGTTTTGTTTTTAACACAAACCGTTGACAACTTTTCTACAAGACTCCCTGAAAATAAGGGACCGTGTTCTGGACATTATGTGAAGGAATTTTGTTCCATCTGGACTTGCATGACCTAGCACCAGCTGCTGAATATTTCACCATTTCACCATTCACTTATGTACGGAATTTTGGCACAGGGAAATTTTCTTTTTCAGATACATACCTCTACTTAAAACAAAACAAAACAATTACTATGCTCACTGGCATAATAAAAAAGCAATGTTATGAAGCCGTAAATCTGAGGAAATGCTTGAAACTCTGGGGATATCTCTGAACATAAACAGAACACAAAATATACATAAAATTTTGTAACATCTTCCTGCCTTTCAACATCTTGTCTCTAACAAACCACTTATCTATCTTTAGCGTAGTCTAAAATGAAACTAATGCACTTAAAGTTACTCAGAATTATTTCCAGGTAAAAGCCTGGAACTACCAGTGCTCAGAAGCAGTTTCTAAAATGCATTCGGACACTTTTCTACGACAATAAAATTGGTTTGTTGGTGTTTTTTTTTCCCCTGTTATTACAGAGTGCTGTCTATATACTTGAGGAGATTCCTAGTCACCTGAAGAATAGGAGCCTGGAAAACCAGCTTCAATTTAGAAATGTACATGAGAATTTTATAGTATTTATCAGTCAACCATGAAACATTAGCCTTGCCTAATGCACTTTCTTCTCTCCCTCTCTCCTCTGCCTTCCCTCCTTCACCCTTTTTCTTTTGACAGCAGCAGCACTGTGATGCAACAGCAACCATAAACTTTTTCAAGTCTTTAATGACTTCCCAAATGATTTTCTAGATAATGCTATATAGTGTTTTTTTAAAGATACACAGCATGTATAATTATTGCATTGATCAAATGTTTAGGGGAAAAAAAAAAAAAAAAAGAAGAGCAGGGTAATTACCATGCATCATTCAACAATTACAACTGGCATATAGAAAAGTATTTATATGAGCCTAAATTCTGAGAATTAGAATAAACCTGCCAGCAAAGGGTTCTAGGACTCGACACTCCAAGAGAAGGTGCATACATGAGTGCATGCGTGTATAACCAGGTGGTAACGCCCTGTATACTAAAAACAACATTGATCCGAGTTGACAGAGGCCTAGCAGTGAGAAGGCCTGTGCCAGCTACAGCAAAATAGGCTTAGAGATTTGAAGGAGATGCCAACAGCCTCCAGATGACAAAACGCAGAACAGGAAGTCTTCAAATATGCAAACAAATCAAGAAGTCAGAATTTGGTCTTAATATAGACAGTAGAAATTAGACTAAAACATATGCTTGTAAAACAAACCATTCCAGGTTTTGGGGTACGTCATACTCAACCTCTGCAGGACTCAGCTTACTTCTTATTCTTGTATTGTTTGATTCTTCCCATCCACAGACTGAAATTTAATCAGTTTCCTTAAACAGGAGCCAAGTCTTCTGGTCTACCCTCTAGAAATAATGCCAGCAAAATTGCAGTGCCATCTGTCCCAGTAAATTGTTCTAATTTTTCTGAACATTAGAACACTTCCAATTGTTCTGGTCATCAAAGAGCAAATTCATCTGCCTTCCCTTCTCCTACTCTTTTATTTTCACATACACATACTGCTAAACACAGTGTGCCTCCAAGATCTGGCATGTGGATGACGCTCACACCAAGCAGCCTTCTGCTAGAGTAGACCAGAGCGAACACATCCCTCCAGTGCCAGCACCAGAAAGTCAGTCTGCCCACTGAACTCTTGCAATTACTACAGAGGAATCCAGCACAAGGAGTGTGGGACCGCTAGTGTGAAGAGGATATTTTGGAAAGCCCAAGGGAGTTTACATGGTCTGGCAGACAACTAGCCCAGCATAAGCACCTCTAGCCACGTAAGAAGTAGAAGACCTGAAATGAGAGTGCATCCAGGGGTGTAGCCTTCAGCTCAGCACCTTGCCAAGCACACCCTCATGTTGATCTCCGCCACCAGCCACCGCCTAACACCTCTCACTCTGTTCGGTTTCACCTGCAAACTGAGGGGACAGAGATAAAGGTTCACCACACCAAAACCTTCGTGCAGCCAAGGGGACTTAAGTTCAAAAGAACTGAAGGAACTTACGAGAAAGGAGATATATTTTTCTTCATTCTTTTGGTCTGTTCATTTTGGAATTTAACAATTCTTCTTACATGCCTCATGTTACTGTTCCCCACTTAGGGTCACAATCAATTTCCGCTTTTGCATGTGTGAGTTTCCACAAAGAAACAGAAGGGAAAGTACATAAACAGGAAAACGTGGCTAAAAATCTCACAAAGAAACAACTTCTCATGCGAGTGAAAGCCTCGACTAGACCTGAAATAAATACCCAAAAAAAGTTTACTGGATTGCAAGATGAATGTATCACATTAAAACAATGAATTCTGTGCACTGGCTGCTCCTACCGAATTTTACATTCCCATAGCGTTAATGAAGAAAGATCAAATGCACTTCCTGTCAGCACGCTCCCCGAGATTAAATTAAAATATATCGTCATCTGCAGCAGCATGAAAAGAGAGCTGAAAAGTCTGGTGCTTTCCATGGAGTTCCAGCTTCCTGTGTGGAAAAAGGGAATCAGCACAGGGCCACATTTGTCCTCTGTTCCCCCGAAGCCAAGTGCTGTGTCACTACCAGTGAGTGCTGCTGCCTGACTACGTTACAGGCATGACTTCTTGTGCATGTGGCACGAAAAGTACCCGTACGAGAGCTGGTCTAGCAAAAGCTCTAGTGTAAACAACAAGACTTGGTGCCAGTGCAAATGCTGTCACGTGCACTAATTAATGGCTTGGCAGCAGCACAGCAATTCTGAGAAATAATCTGCATTTCCTCTAGGTAGGTTTGCATGATTTAGCAGTTTGTAAACAAGACAATAACGGATTCCAAAATCTGCCAAACTGATACTTCAGAGAGGATTGGCAATGAGAAAGTTTGTACTTCTCAGTTCCTATCTAATCCTGGTGCCCGCTTTTTCTCCAGTTCAGCATTTCTCCTTTGTACTCCATCTCTGAAAGACATCTTGGGTTTGAGTTCCCTGCAATCTCCAGAAAACCGCAACTTGTATGTTCTCCTTTCTCCATCATAAGCAGAGTAAAATAGAGCATCAGGAGTTCTATTTAAAATTGTGGGTCTGTAAAATGGGAGCATCTTATTTCATCAGATGTTACCGGAATTAAAAAAAGAGAAAGAATGTGAGAAACTCTGATAAAATTCAACATTTTCAAACAGACTAGCTCAAGAATCTTGCATGTAAAACGAAAGCGCTGAGAAGCTCTTTACCACTAATATTAGTTAATATTCCCCAAGTTTTCCAGAAGGGGGAAATACCAGGGAACTAGAGGCCACATACATTACTTCTATGCTTTAAAAGGGTCACAAGAATGTCCACAGGAATTTATGGGCTAGTTCAGCACAACAGCAAGATCACATAAATCAACAAAAAGGTAGTTTGAAGCTGTATTGGAGACAAAAATCAAAGTCAGAAACGGAATGATAACTAGTATATTTAAGTATGGGGGGGAGGAGGGGGGGAAGCCATTAAAACATTTTTATGTCATTAAGGCTTTTTTTTTTGGGGGGGGGGGTAGGGAGGGTGGAGTAATAGAATCACAATCTGACTAATAAACGCAACCACAACGGCAGGACATTTTTATTTTATTTTATTTATTTATTTAATTAAAGATAGTTATTTGGTGCTATGTGATTATTAAACTTTTTTAGAAGAAATTACTACAATTACATTCTATGGATTAAAAGACTACCTTCCTGACAATTTGGAAAAGAGAACCGTTAGCACACACACACCTCGATGAAGCTGCCTCTACTGGGGCTTTTCAGAGAGCAGTGCGTGGTCTACCACTGCTTGGTATATTTATAACCAGATCAACAGTCATCTAGAAAGTTTACTGGTAAAGACCACCAGTAACTCAAAAATTATTAGTATGACATTATGAGAATAAAATATTATTAATCCAATGGGAAACGTGTGAAGTAAAAACAACAACGACAAAAAAAGCACTTTAAAACCAGGCATTTTAATCAAATGAAACTGCAGTTAATGCTTCCCATCCTGCCCCCCCCCCAACCAACACACACACATTTAAACTATAACTCAGAGGACTGAGGACAGTTATAGAAGGCACCACCTCACGACAGAATTACCTAATTCCCAAACCTCCTCCCAGCTAAAAAATCCTCATTCCTTCCCATGTATCATTACCGGGAAGTCCCAGAATTGCTACAAAAATCACTTGAGAATGTGGTGTAGAGAATGCAGAAGAAAGTTTTCTAACTAAGACAAAAATATAAAACTAGAGCTGGAAAACAAATATAATATTGTGAATTTCACAATAAGAGATTCCAAAATCTGTCAACTCTCTGCTGAAATCTCAAAAGATTTTGACTACAAATCTCAAAGAAATCTCAGCTTTTTCTTTTTTTTTCTTTTCTAAGAGAGTTGAAAAACACATTATAGTGAGATGTTAGATGTTTATAAGATACACAGATAAGGTGTTTACTAGTAAGTGGACTGCAGATAAAAGCATTCCCAGATCCAGTGTATTACAAGATCCAGAAGTCATCATCATTAAAATTCAAACCTCAAAATAAGATGTCACTCTCTAAGAAGGGGATGAAAACTGAAACAAGTTATTGAGGTAAGCAGTGGGCTCACCACAGTTGAAGTCCAAGTCCTTAACTCATAAACATATATATCTATATATATAGAGAGAGAGATATGTAATTCTGAAAGATGCTCCTGGAATTAGCGTTTGCAAGACATCATTCAACACCTGTGTGTCAGAGCAAGTCAGCCCATACTGTGGTGGAGGTTCCTCCAACCTTCAAATATGTATAGGAAACCTATATATTTATATCTCACCTCTTTCCCTTTTAGGGCTCAAAAGTGCTCATAATACTTGAAGCTTTACACTATGATATTATAATCAAATTTCATACTTCAGAGCTTCAGCCATTCATGCAGAGAGACTTAGACAAAACTTCCACCAAAGTACCTAATCAGACATCCAAGTTTTTGCAAGAGAGCCAACAGCAGAGATCCAGCCCGTCATGGGGCTGGCAGGTGCTGCAGAGAATTCTGGCTGACCTGTCTTGCTTACAAGACTAAGTGTCATGTGCCAAACCAAGGGCTGAGAAGAAATTTTCTACCAAATCAAACTGACACGGATTCACGGATTTCTTTTGTTTGTTTCCTTTGCAGTGTATAGCATATGTTGGTATCATCAGGGTAAGCAATTCACTTAAGCTCAGGAGATGCTCTAGTCTTATCTTCACCTCAAAACGCCATCAGTTTGTACAGAACAGAACCTCTCAGATGCAACTGGAATTGCTGGACATCGTATCACATATCAGTGGTGCTAATTAATAGACTCTGGTCAGACTAAATCAACTGATGCAGTACAAGTGGCTTCTCTTTGAAGCCAGAAAGTTGGGAGAAAAAGATTAAAAAAGAAACCATTTTTATTTATTTTTTTTAAAGAAGTTTAGTTGTTGTTGTTTATGAGCAACATACAATATAAAATGCTATAACATTTCAAGTAAAATTGGGTTCTTGTACTGAATAGGATTGAATACAGAGGCACAAATAATTTTCATGTGGGTTGATAGGCATTAGGTAATTATATCATGGCTTGATAATTTAATAGAAAATAATTGGCAGACTCAATAATTGTAAAATACTTCACTGCTTGAAAATGCCAGCGATTGCTAATCAATTAAAACAATGCAAAGTTCAGACAACTGAAATATGTAAGCTGCTTACTTTACTGCTTGAAAAAGAGCACACATTTCCCTCTATGTCCCAAGACAGCTAACAAGTGCAGAAAAATACCCTGTATAAATACACTTGCACATCTCGATTGCATGCAAGCACCCTCTGCGGTGACTGCACACCCAGAAAAGGCCTCCTCTTATTTAGTAACTGGCAAGGTAACTCCAGCTGCTTGTATCCAAATGCAACTAGGCTGCCCTTGTAATTTCTTTCAAACTGACCATTGTTGAACATCATCAATTATAGATCACCTCATAAAATACAGGGAGTTGAAATAGAAAACATATATTTTTCATGTAAACGGCACACAAGAGACGGGCAATATATGTAATTATTACAATAAACTTGATAGCAAAATATTATTAAAGAATTGCTACATAATAGAAGCAGCTATTGAATTGTAAAAATTGGTACATGGAAAATAAAATGTTAACAACATTCTTCTTGAAAATGTTAAACGAATAACATGTTTCTGCTTCAAAACTAATCAGATGTTCATGCTACTCCTATATATAAAAATAGAAACACTAGTCAACCGTGGGGGGTTCCCTTCTATTGTCCCATAAGTATACAGAGGAAATAGAAATATTTCAAGGCATCTGTAATGTCTTACATACTTTGAATAAAAGAAAGAGCCAAATCACTTAACAGTACTGAATTTTATTCCAAATTATACCCAAGAGGAAGCCATCTGCATGAAAAATAAAAAGTGGAAGAAAAAAAAAAAGAAACGACACAACAACAGACTTTTGACTTGGACATCACTTGTGCAATACAGCTTTCCAAAAGGACAGCATGTTCTTTTGAAAGAATGACTACTTATTCTTTCATGATACAAGCACCATGAAAATCACCTGAAAACTTGGGGATTTTTTAACCACTATTAATAGATTGTACAGTGTGCTGGTGAAATATTGAAGTAGGCTTTTTTGTTGTTGTTTTATCCCTCATTTAATATAATAATATTACACAGCCAAGCAAACTACAGCTGCTAGAGTCAAGCTTGAAAGAAGACTGAAATACATGTACAAGGTCCAAATTGTGTGAGTAGCTCAGCATTGGCACCTACAAGCCCACGAAAGTGTGAAACTGCTGCTCTAGACAACAGATGACAGGTACCATTTCCACAGGGAAGGAAGAACACAGCTTTACCATATGCTCACACTAAAACTAAAATTCAATATATCATGAAGTTTGTAAAATGCTACTGCAAGACAAAATCTGTATTGGTAAGATGACAACTTTGTCATGTGCTGGAGATGTCAACATCTCAGACGTGACGGTCTTGTCTGAGCAGCAAGGACTGCAAAGCTGCCTACATGTATCAGCGCATTCATCATTTTGTCTCAGGAGTAATGATACAAGATGAGCAGAAAGTCTGCTGCATGCAATGTCTCCTGATGCATCAGTGTTTCCTAGATTCTGAAGTCTTCAAAATACAAAACAGATCATACTAAAATAAAATATGAAAAATATTTGCTGTAAACTCCAAACAAATTATGTGAAAATTTGAAAATGACTACGCAGTACTGGACAAACATTAGAAGAATAGTATATGAGCTTTGACAATGTGTGTATGGGTTACATTAAAAAAATGAACTGAAAAAAAAAAAAAAAGGCAAAAAAACCCTTTCAACAGTTGCATACCAGGAAACATGTGTTGACCCACGACATTTGAAAAGCTAATAATTCTGTTCTAAACTCAATCTACAACAGCACAAAAGTAAAACAATTTTTCTGAGTATTTGGGGAGTGGAGAACCCTTTAAAAACACAGCAGAACATCATGAAATTTGCAAAAAAATATTTTTTCTTAAGAAAAAGCATAACAGACATGAGATATTACCTAAATGATTTTGGCCAACACAAGTAAGTTCACAATAGAGTGCCTTAATGATTTTTCAATTACACACAGATTTTATTTGTACCTATATAGAGAACAGAGACCAATGGATGGAGACTCTATTTTTCAATAAATACTGGTCTGCACCCCACACCCCATAGATATATTTTCAAAATAATGCACATTTTCTTAAATAGTTTAACATTACCAATTTGAAAACACCGATTGTATACAGGCAAAGTGTTACATGCAGGCCTACAAATTCCTGTAAGTAGTCAGAAAATCACTGTACTCTATTTCGTAAACTACATTTCACCCAGAACAACAACAAAACCCTCTCTATATAAAGAGAGAACTATGCTCTAATTTCTTTTTAATTTAACTCAAATCTTCAGTATATGACTGTAAGCCTAAAAGTTAAATGTCCAAATTAATTTCATCTTTTGCAAAGTTTTGCCTAAGGCTAGGAAATAAATTGATGAAAAAAGAAACAGCTCCTCTTATTATTATTGTAAAAACAACTCCTGCTGGCACTGCTGGTTTGAAGGACTGAAGCTCATATTTTCAGAGATTGTCCAGTCTGAAATAACAAAGACCTATAATGTACACATACTGACAATGCCAACTAGCTGCTACTAGCTATAGTTTTATGTTGACTTATGCTTTTATATATAATTAACCTGGATCCCATCAACTTAAATCAAAGAGTTACCCTACATCCATATATTAAAAACTTCACAAGTTTGACAATGGAAAATACGAAGTTCTGAACCTGGAGAATAATTTCTAAAAAGCGAACTAGACAAGTTCATCAAATTAATCGTTACTATCCAGTGATTTTTATAGATGGGTTCAACTTTCAGTGCACCTACAAATATGGAAAGAGACCCACTAGAATAAATATAGATAGGTTGACACGAAAGCCTAGTGAAGATGCTTGTAACCTGCTCCATGCAATATTGCCGTCTACTAAACCATCAGAAGTCTGAACTCTCTTCTCATAACTAGACTTCTCATAGCTATGAACTAAAAAATGTGTTTGTATTACAATGGAATAACTCACGAATATTAAAAACATTCCTCCAATTGTCCACATTAAAAAAAAAAAAAGTAAAGAAAATAAACAAGTGACTTAAGCAGATGAGCAGCGGATATGGGAATGGAGAACATACCACAACACCCAGGTCTAAATTAAACAGAGGGAATGAAAAGAATAGTTCTGCCAGGATCTAGACAGTGTTATCTGAAACTATAGGTTATGAGAAAGCTCATTGACTTGTGTTCTCTGTTTGCAAACCACAAGCAAAACACTACCTCCAGGTCACAGAAATTGCCATCAAATGTCCAGATGTAACGACCAAGCTGTCAAACTACACACTGCCTGTAAGAGAACTGACATCTTTGTGCCCTCAGCTCAGTTTCAGACATTTTATGGTTCAATAACAGAACTATAACAACCAGAGTAGGGGGAGAGGAAAAATATCAACAAAAAAAAGACATCATTTATTTAATTATTGTTAAGCCAAAGATATTAACAATATACAATGATTTATCAGCATTTCAGAGTTAGAACTGGATGTATAAACATGTTTACAGACTGAGTGGCAGACCAAAATTTGAATCATTATCCACAGAGTCTGTTTCAGTTGGCCTTCCCACCAGAATCCAGGAAAATGTAATTTTCTGTCATAATTTACCACCTACTCTTCGGTCACCCAGTGACATGCAGCTTTTTGACCCATTCTTCACTTACCTCTGGTTCCAAAATCTTGCTTTATCTTACAACATTTCCCGTATGACCTCTAGCAAATATCTTTCACATTGGTAAGTACATGGTTTGAGATGCCACATCCTTTGATCCCTGTACTGAAGAACTTTAGTCTATAATTCTACCTGATAAAAAAAAAAAAAAGAGCTGCTGAACAATCGTTTTTCCTTGCTGCAACTACATCAGATCCTTTGCAGAACCCTTTCTTGGTTTCTCTCAAACACTGATGACAAGGCTTCCAGTATGTTAGACTAAAAATTTACCATTTCCTTACATGGCCTCCCAGATTCCATCCCACCCCCCACTACTTCTCTTCAATGTTTTATTTCTCCAAACATTTAAGAGGTAACATACTTTTTCTCTGCCGGTATTCATTTTCTTCAATAGTTCAATATACAATCAATGCACACTGGAAAAACTTCAAGCGTGCCTTAAGCCTTCTCATCTCTGAGATGTCTTTCTATGACAAGTTTTGGTTAAATTAAGACTTCTGGGCATCCTTTAATTTTTGCATCAGCCTTTAATTCTAAATCGGCATATACTTAAGCCAATTCTCCCTAACAGGGAAACAAGTAATCTTAAAGTCAAGCTGCCATTTGTAGTGAGGTATAAGATGTGTGCTACCTGCCAGTTCTTTTCTCATTCCTCATGGTACCTTCAAACCTGTTTGCCACTGTAGTTGCTAACAGTTGCAGCAAACAATTTCATTTGTGACTACAAAGATCTTCTACATGAATCCAAACTTCATAGTGGAAGAGCCCTGCAGTTTCTTTTTTAGCCATTTGTACAGCTAGGGAACTTTCTCTGTTTCACTGCCTCCTGCAGTCCAACTCCACCTAACATTCAACAATGCTCACTTTACTCACATAAATAATTTGGCAGTGTCCCACTCATGAAACATAACACTCTCTTTTTGAAATTGACTTTTTCCCCTACATTCAGAGAAAATAAAAAACAATTTTAAAGCTAGACGTATTGCACTTCATCAGAGGGAAGCTGCTGGAGGAACACAGGCAGGATGTCATCACTCAAGACACAGCCTTACGGAAAACAGTGGCTAACACTCCTACGTTTGCATGAAGAGATCAATACTCAGAGTGGGCAGACCTCGGTTTTATGGCTCATCAAAAACTTGTCCATTCCAAAAAATACTTCCCCAAAGCCACAACGAGACAGCAATACTGTAGCTATGACTCATTCCCAAGAGTATCAGCTCCTTTTCCCTCTACCATTGTGAATTTTGACTTGCATGTGCCAAGTATCCTATCCCCAACAGTCTCAGAGATGAACAATTCCTAGGAAGAATTGACACATCCTGTAAAAATGAAATTGGTGGCCTGCAGGAAGAACATCTCAGGCCTTGTCTCAGAAGCAACATATTTTGTGATCTTTTTTTTTTTAAAGGTGAAACCATGGCAATAAGGAAGAAGGTAAGTACTACATTAAGTCAGCTTTACAGATTTAGATTATGGTTTTCCTATAGGCAACTTCAGTAACAAAATGATGTACCGTGTTAAATTGATAGAACCAAAGTGACTAACGCTGTCCACTTCCACAAACCCATCTTCATGAAACTGGCACAGCAACAGCATCTCACTTGTTGGCCTCTTGCCTGAAGCACTGACCGCACCCTCTAACCGTAATAACAGTGAGCACAATTTCTGGAACGATATGACGGGATTTGAACAATCCGGGCATTCTTCCTCTTCTCTGGTGACTGTGTGTTTAGTAAGGTGCATTTGTATGTAACTAAAAACATGAAGACTTGTATATTTTTAAGAACACTTGCTTCATGTTATCGGATGCAGTAAATCAGCATCTTCATTAATATCTTTAATTTTGGTTGACTTCATACTTTACTGATTTAGTCAGTGGCTAAAAAAAAAAAATTAGAAAAAAATTAGCAAAGAATTTCTCCTGACACAGAATACAGCAGAGTCTTTGAGGTATATTCAAAGCTACCAGAGTAATGCCAGCAGACCAGGCTTTGCAATAGGCATGAGAAAATACAGAGCATTTTTCTCTACACCAAAATGGATACATTTCTATATCATTTCATGTAAATTCCCAGCTACGGTAACATTTACTAGCATTAGCTAGTATTTACAATTAAAACTAGGGTTATTCTTTATACTTTAGCAATCTTGAGGTCCACTTGCTCCCCAAAACTGACATTCTACTGTGTTTTTTCTTTTTGTCTCCAGTGACTTCAGAACACCTGTGAATACAGCTCACACAGCCAAATTAAGCTCCGCTTGCAGGGATAAAGTAAAAAGCACAGAAGAAAAGTCAGGAACCATGTCCTGCTTATAATATAGTAAAAGAATAGTAAATCACACAAATAACTATGTTCATTTTCAAAAGATTTAAATTAGTAATGAAACAAAAAGGTTGGAAATCTTTATATTGACTGATATTCTTAGGTTTTGTCCTTCATGAAGTACAAACTCCAAAGCTGAGAAGAAAAATTACTTATGAAATTATACCCATGCGAGTTATACTTGCCTTAAGTAAATAAATGTCCATCTATAAATGGTAGCTTGCAACTCAATATTCTGCAGCATGAGTTACTAGAGGGAAAATAAATGCTACAAAAAGAAAGCCTGGATCATGCCTTTTTATTTCTACAGAACACATGACGTGCTAACATTTGTACAATAATTACATGCCTAAATGAAGATTTAACGATGGCCTATGATTCAATATCAATAGTCTTAGTATTGAAAAAGTTACAAATCTTCAAGTAACATCTTTAAGATGTACATAAAGAGAAAAGCTGCACCATAATATTTTCATCTTATCTAGCACTTTCACTAATCAATTTTGCATGCAAAGTGTCATTGATCTATCATATTTAAATGCAACAAGATTTTTTTCACTTGCTCTAATGCCTTACACTTTTCTAAAATCATTTCAGAACCTCCCTCCCAACACCCCAGCCTTCAAACATGTTCAAAATATGTTTAAGGAGATAATCCAATGCTCAACAGCATACATCGTGTCTTTCAGCACACCAAAAAGCTGTCCAAAGCTAAAGAATTATTACAAATCCAACATTTCCAACATTTCCGCACCAGCTTGGAAACTCTCTCCCAAATGCCAGAAAGCAGAGTATAAATGGTGCTAGCGCTTCCCATACTTCAAAAGAAAAGCTGGGAGCAGAAAATCACTGATCTCCCTGAACCGACTGCAGCTACTTGTTTACGAGCTTCCTAGAACCACTTCACAGATGTGAGAAAATTCAGATGGAATATCAAGACGACCTCAACATTCTTTGCCGCACAGCAAAATTTAGATTTTGTTTTTTTAATTCACCTGTAATTGTGTCACCTCAAGTGACCAAAAGGAACTTCAGAAAAGCAAGGGTGTGTGGAAAAGCTGTGCATATCATCTGTCACAAGAAATGAGATAAGCTGAACAGAGGATGCTAACAGTATAATGCACCCTGAGCTTCCTAGACAGAGGCAAACATGCTACTGACAGTTCATATAGATTTTAGACAACTATGCTATGGCAGAACAGGGCTGATGGGCTCCTCAGACCACTTAGGGATATATTCTACATACAATCCATGTTATGAAACCAGGACTGCCTACAGCTAAGGCTATGAAAAATACTGCCATGAAAGCAAACATAAATGGTCAGAGTCTCTTATGCCTTGACAATCAGTGTTTAAAAAAAAAATATTGCTTTAAAAAATGCAAAAGAATACAAACATGTTTCATAAGAATCCTTGCTCAAAAACACTTACGAGCTCATTATAAAATAAGGAAGATAAATGCACAATACTGTAATTGATATTGCGGAAATTTAAAGGTTGTTTCTTGATTCCAGCACTAATCCATTAAGTGTTCCAAAGAAGATTCATTGCCTCTAGGAGAGGGAGAGAACAGCTGCAATAGGTGGACAATTATAAACAGAAAATAAATCAGGGGAAGTGTTTGTACAGTGAAATAATACAAGTGTTTGATCAGTCACACGGTCAACTGATTGCTGTTTTGGGAACTAGCATATAACCCTGTGCCCTTGCCAAAGATTTTCTGCGTGATGTTGAAAAGCCACTTATTACAGGTATTCCCTAATTGCTACAACTGGACACCAAAGTCACAGGGCTTGACTTTCCACAGTACTCTTGAAAATGTTTAGTTTGGCAGGAAACTCAGCAATGCTACCAGCCTGAAAAATCTGGGTCAAACGTTTCAGATTTGGCAAACAAAGTTGCTGCAGACTTAAAAGTGTCACACCTTAATAAAACACAAGGTGGTGATAAGATTCTTGAGCCAGGAGCAGAACCACTTACATCAAAGAAAGTGAGTTGAGACCCCTTCAGTGCAGCAGAGGCTAGGAGCTGACGATCCAGATTCATCTAGGGCCCTTAGTGATTTTAGTCCCTTCTGATCATCTCAAAGGCATTCACTACTTCCGTCTAATACATTTTTTTAATTCAGTAATCTAAAAGTTGAGACTTTCTAATACATAGCTAAAAACAGTAACAACCACCACCACTGTCACCAAACCTCTTAAGAGAGAGATTCAGAACAAAGCAATGACAACCATTTCTAGAACGAGGTTACAGCATCGGGCATGCCCAGACCCCCTCTTTGTGTGGTAATACAGTGCAAATACATTCTCCACCTCTACTGCAACAAAACCTTTACATATCCACAGAATTTTTAGGAAAAAATATGGAAACACTAAAATTAATTGATGGTGTTGATGGCTGGCTTCAGTGTCTAAGCAGAAAGAAAAATAAGAGTTCTAAAATATATTTTTAAATATATTTATATAAAAATATATATATATATATTTAAAAATATTTTTAAATATATTTCATCAGCTGTTACAGCTCAATAGTGATAATACTTTAAGAGACCAAACTAGCACCCGAGAAGGAATTTGTACCTCATGGACTCTGTCTTCAGTCCGGAACAGCATCATTCTGTCGGTATCCTCTCCTTGAATCAATTACAGGCCTAAACAAATTAGAGATCTTCTTTCCCAGTGTGGAAATTAAAATGAAATTAGAAAGAATCTACAGAATGACCGTTCTAGACTGTTCTGTCTCTACCTTAGCATCCTGTAACAAAAATCTCAGGAAGGCTTTTTTTGTTTTGATGTGGTTAACCAAAGAGCAGAGCGTTTTAGAGCAATGCCCCCCTACAATGACTTTGTATTACATGCATGTAGGACTCGGAGGAAAAACAAACAAACAAACAAACTAGAAGTTTTAGAGTAACTAAACTTCTTCACTTCTTTCCTTAAAAAACATTTGGAACTGGCAGCAAAAGTTTTTCTTGAACTTGGTCTTCAGATTCCTGGTCCACAGATGTTTTGCAACAAGCTGTTGACAGAATTCAAGTTCCTGCTGAAACCAACATGTTGAAGTTCGAAAAAACAAAATGTTGATTAGGACTCTTCAGAACACTAACTTCCAATCTAAAGTTTTATCCTCTTCTTAGCCAAAACAAACAGTTCTTCAAATAATTAATCCAAACGTCAAAGATGACCACATGATAATTTTCTGTGGCTGCTATCTGCACCACAATTATCAAAATCAGGAATTAAGTATTTTAGTAATACCTGCATCCTACACATAAATAAGCAACATACAACCATTTATTTATAGTTAATTAAAGGTATTTGCAAGATTTCTTTTAAAATCAGCCCAAAGGCTCGAATGCCTGCTTTTTAATATGAAACAATGTAGACAAACTGTTCTGCCTATGTAACAGAGCACAAAGGTTCCAACAGTTTTAGGCTACTGCATAAGCAGACAGATAGACAGGTCTTCAATTTCTATAAATTCTTGCACTTTATACACAAGAGATATCCAAAAGAGGAAACTAAGCTAGGCATCACTATAAATGCATTTTAATCAAGAAAAAAAAAATCTTTTTCAAATAAAGATCAAGAAAAGTTTAGGGGGAGATTACAGTTTCTGAGCTTCTTGGAATACAGGACACTTAAGAAATATATATATGAACAAAGATGGAAAGACATGCCAGAAATGAGTTAATAACAAATTGCCAAGACTGTGGAATGCTCTCAAGTTCTGCAATGCTGGACATTAAGAAACCCAGACCAATTTACACAAAAAGACTACATAATTTGCAATATATGAGTTTAAATACAGAAGAAGGGATCCATAAAGTCTGAAAGGAAGGACATTTTTAGCTGGCAAGCACTTTTTACAGGCTAACTATTTTTCTTTATCTTGCTCATGAGACCTCTTTCAGATATGAATGCATTTGTTAACCATTATTATGAAGAAAAAGCAACAGTAAGATAGCGTGTTTGTACTCTTAAAACAAATCGTGCTTATTATACACTTATCAAAAAAATTTTTTTTTATGATTTCCAAATTCCACTCCCATTAATAAGCAGCTTATTTTGATAAATAAGCTGATTCCAGCTAACTTGGCAATGTCTTTTAGATGAAAACTTTTTGTCATGAGGAACTTCAATGGATTTGTGTGCATTTCTGCAGTAAGACTGAGCACGTTATAAAATCCCAAGACACAACACGAAGTATAAAACAATTTTTAAATTTAGAATATAGACAAAGAAATGCCAAAATTAGAACGTGAACAAATACCTATGAGAAAACTGATTTGTCCGCTGCTTGAAAACACAATACTTCAAATTCCATTCAAAATCCTGAAAAACCATAAACGCTTACTCTAATCTTCACAATGAATTTGGAGTTTCTCCATGAAGAGAATCAGCCAACCAGATGTGAATTCAATTGAGTACGTTCCTTTCTAAGCCCAGAAACCAGGCAAAAAACCTTCCTCTGACTCTGCTAAAAGAGGCTCGTTTTCTACTTTTCCCTCTGTTTGGTCACAAATTGATAACAGAAACTGTTCTCAATCAATAATCCTTAATAGCACACATTGCCATTTGGGCAGCACTTTTAGACTGCCTCCTGAGTGGAACTTCAGTTCAAGAGTGACCACAACTACCCCAATCCTAGAAAGGTGTCCTGAGCCCGTGCGTTGGGAAGAACATTGTAGGTATGGTCCCACAGGGAACTGAGCTCGGATCCGAAGCTGACAACCCCTGTGAGACTCCAGCTGAGAGTGCAGAAGCTATTGTGACAAGTCCTGCAGTGCACTTGCCACTGCACCCCCGTTGAAGAGCAGAGTTCAGAGCAGGTTCTAGGCAAATCAGCCCCAGGCCAGTAACACTGACCTCCAGAGGGGCAGATGAGGGCGGTACTGTTTCCTACACCAAGCTAGCATAGGAGCTGCAAAGTAACATCCTCATGAAACTGTATCAAGGCAAAGTCAGTCTTCAACTCAAATAGTCAAAGCCCAGACAAGCTCTGTGTAGGAAGCAAACTGTTTCCTGCCATAGTGGCTGTGCAGCCCAGAAAAAGACTCTCTGCTTCTCCTTTTCTTTTTTTTTTTTTTTTTTTCTTTTTTTTCGTTTTCCTCCCAACCATGGCCCAAATGACTAGGTACAAGCAAGGAGAGAGCAAGAACTGCCAGCCTTCTTTCCTAGGAAGCAAAGAGGTCTTACCATAAAAGCATATGCAGATAGATGTTTAATATAGTACATTTTTAACCTTTTTGTTAAATCTTAGGTAGCACTATGTTTTATTGAATATAAATCTGTTTTTAGAAGTTGTATTTTAATTGCTAGAAGAAATTGCCAAAACATCTCATCTTCATCTTCTACTTTACTTGTCACCTTGCAAACATGCATCATTATTCCGCATTATGTGCATGACATCTCTTTGCGAGAGAGAAAGCTGTCTAGGACAAGTGCAAATGCAAAACTCCTGTTGCTAAAGGAAATGCCCTTTTTCTACCTCCAGTCACTCAGAGCTTCACAGAACAGTAGCTGTTGGTTAAACTTCTAAGAACTGAAATGCAGACAGAAGAACACAAAGAGAATGAATCTCTTCTCCGCAAGAAGTTAGGCTAACACAAGTAACAGTAACCATAGTTAGAATCTCTTCTAAGAATAAAAAGAAAGTATAAACAGGACAGAAAAAAAAAAAATCTAGCCCCTTTACAACATTTGTTACTTATTTCATGAGAAGCAGAATAAAACTGGCATGCCTTCTTTTTCAGACCTTGAGCATAGTTCAAATCTACAGTTTCACCCCAGATCACGTTTCCATTATTTCAATTGCTATTTTTGATAGCCATCTAACTTTGGCAACATGGATAGCTTAGTTCAGTACTGCGACTGACACCAGGACCCGGGTTGCCTCAGGAAGCGCACTAGGCAGCCTCCAAGCTCATGCCCTAGGAGAAGGACCAAGAACACGCTCATACCTGGAGCCCTGACCAGCAGGAGAGCCCAGGAACCACTGCTCTCACCATCACAACTCAACCACTGCTTGAGAATACAGGAAAGCAGATCAGCCTTGAAAGAAGTACCCTTCAAGCAGGGCCCAACTTCTCCAAAGCGCCCGGCTGCATCACGTCCCATCTCCTCAGTCCCAGATCCTAGAGATACCACTCAACTCCTCTAGGCACAAGGCCTGTAAACAACAGCACTTTCCAAGAACATTCTTCTCATTTAACACTGAATAAATGCCTACAGAAAAATGATCTCACTAACCATACTCAGTTTAAGGTCTGCCAGATAGCCTGTAGATGTGCTATGCCTACCACAATAAAGTGTCTTTAGTGCTCTACAGAGGTAGACCATAGCTGAATTCTGGAAAACTGGCAAAGATGGGAAAGTTTCCTATTAAGATTTAGAAAACACCAAACAGTAGAAGAGTTTAATGGGCAACTGAGAATTTATCCAATCTTCTCTGGAATTTCTCCTGAGCTGGAGGAATGTGCGTTATTCTCTTTCTGGACATCTGGAAAGCAGGTACTGGGCTGGCAATCATCTCTGAAATACACACCTACCCTCTGTGTACTGATTTAGAAAATGATTTTTATCGAGCCCAGTATTAGTAAACAAGCACTGAAAAGAACATCATTCTTTCCACATAGAGCACCTTTTTTTTTTTGTCACGCAGTTACCTTAGGCAGTTAAATTTGAAACACTATTCATCTAAATAAACCTCAAAATGCAATATGTTTCCTAAGATTATAAAGTTGCTTGCATGACAAGTATAATGAGAATTCACTTTGGATGAATCTCAGATGATTGTTGAATGTTTAGAGGACTTTACTATAGCATAAAACTATCACGATGCATATTACTCTGACTAAGCATATTTCAATCTTTCTGTAACCTTTACTACATTTTGCAGATTTAAGTTCACAGAATGGTTTGTTTTAGAAGTGACACCTCTGGAGGCCATCTAGTCCAAGCCTCTGCTCAAGCAGGGCCACCTACAGCAGGTTGCCCAGGACCACATCTAGACACCTCCTGCATATCTCCAAGGAGGGAGACTCCACAACCTCCCAGGGCAACCTGTGCAAGCACTTGGTTCACCTGACAATAAAAAATGTTTTCCTCATGTTATATAAGTCCTTGCTGAATTTCATGTGGTTCTTGACAGTCTATTCTTCCAGCCTGTCCAGGTTTCTCTGAATGACAAATCTGCCCTCAAGTCCATTAAACCGCACCCCTGTCGGACTACACCTGCAAATCTGATTGCACAGCATTCTGCCACCTCCTCCACGTCACCAGTAAAGGTATTAAACAGGGTAGCTCTTTGTAAAAACACTCGGTGTAATCATTCTCCAGACAGGGTCCCATGAGCCCAGTGATCTAACTAGTTTTTCACCCATTTAGTAGAATCCAGCCACTTCGACCTTAACATCTTAACTTGAATACCAGGATGATGTGGAAGATCATGACAAAAGCCTCACTAAAATCAAGTTAGCTGATATTCACTGCTCTCCCTTATTCACAAATCCATCATCTCATCACAGAGGCAATCAGGTCAGTCAAATGTGATTTACCCTTGGAAAATCCATGTTGATTATTCCCAGACATCACCCTTCAGGTGCTCAAAAATGCATTCCCAGAAAATTTGCTCCATGATCTTACCCACAAAGAGTGGCTGGCTGATCTGTAAGTCAGAGCCATTTTTGTTGTTGTTTGGTTTTGTTGCTTTATTACTTGTTTTCACTGCTTTTGAAGATGCATACAACATATCTTTCTCCAGTCAAAAGGAATTTTCTCTGACAATTTTCCAGTTTCAACAAGAAAAACTGAGATGTGTTCTAATTCACTGAGCTCTATTTCTGACTAGATTTTACCACGTATAGTAAAGCCAGACTTCAAACCCCTTATTTCTAATGTTTGTCTATGCATCTCTAGTTTCTCATCTTTGAGAAGGATAAATAATTGGGTTATACTTATAAAACAAACAGATTGAAAACAAAAAGTGAAAATAACCACCATACATTCCTCTTTTACTAAAAAGTACAACATACAAGCAGTACACAGATAAGCAGGCAATGTGATACAAAAGACTGCATTCCAGACTGAGTTTGTTTGTTTGTTTGACAAAGAGTTCCATGATATATGATAAGGAATTCACAATTCTCTGTGCCAATAAGCAATATATATGCTTAAAATTTTGCCACTGGCATGAACACGCTAATCTCACTGCCTCAAATTAGTGCAAAGTACTAGCTCATACCAGGTGAAGTACTCTAAGAAATTAAACCATGAACAGATATGATTTTTTTTTTCCAATTAGCAGAGCATATTTAGCAATACTTACTCTTGCCTAAAATTGATACTATACAGAAAGGGCAAATACATGAGAAAGCATTAATAAATCAATATTCATTATGGTTTTGTGGTTTTTGTCACATAACTATAATGCTTCAAAAAAAAACCCAACCCTCAAGGATCAGCATAATAAGAGTTATTAAAATTCTCAATTAAAGGGGTAGAGAGAAGTGAAATTATACACATAGCAATCTATTCTCATATCCTATATTTGTCAACTGAATTGAAGCTAGTATACAAGACTATTATTTGAACATTATTCAAAAAGCAACATTCTCAATCATAGAACTACAATTCATACATTCACAGTAAGGCCTTAACTAGCTATGCAAAGAAACGTATTCAGTCCTCTAATGAAGACTGCAAGGTTTTACTACCAAGCTAAATATATGTATACAAGAATTTATGAAGGTGTCTAAATGTAACCAGTCAGTACTCTCACAAGAGAGTAACATGCATATCCTGCCTGCATTTTTGCCAGAACAAGAAAAAACAGTCCTGAAAATACATAACTTCAGACAATTTAGATTTTCTCTAACTAAATCCAGGTGGCAATTCACAAAGGCTGATCATTTCTGCATGACTTTAACACACACATAAGCATATATAGATTGATTTCAGCTTTACAAGAGAAAAAAAAAAAAAGGTTTATTGCACAAACAAGCAGTTCCTTGTACACTCTTAGCCAGATAGAAATGACTGACACTTGGGACAGTCACAAGCAAACCATCTGACTGAACTAACATGCTCCATATAGCTTATCATTGATTCTGTACTGCCAGCTAGAGAGACGTTTGCTGTTAAATACTTCACACTGTTAGCCACACATAAAAGTCACCGTTTAGGCACATGCATTACATATACTGTCACACTCAAATACTCCTGCCTAGAAGAATCTTATTGACCACTATAACAAGGCATGGAAAAGCCTTGTGGATTTTTACAGGTTTTCTTGCTGGTGACAGTAGGTGTTTCTGTTTTACTCTGTTTTTAATTTGTAGCTCCTTGGACAGTATCATAATGCCATAACTTTGTCTCTCGCTACAGGAAAAGCTTTTCTCATTACTAAACGTACTGACTAAACATCTAGATCGAGGCACAAAGAAGTGGACCTAGTAACTTCTTCAGGAAACTAATGACAACATAGAAGGGGAAGCTATCTAGCCAGGGACAAAGGAAGCTGCTCAGAAAAGTAGCTTCCTTGAGACAGGAAGTGTCAAACAAGTCTGAACTACTGAATGAATGATGTGGACACTCAGGGAGCCCAGAGAAAAGGCCACAGCTCCTCAGAAAGGAAGGTAACAGGCTATGCTGGCCGAGCCTTCTGCGTAAACAACCAGTAACATTAAACCCTAACTGCAAATCTCTGCACTAGCTACAGGTTTGGGGCTTTTATCCAGGATAAGCATGCTTTGCTCTTCAAAAAAAGTTCTAGGCATTTCAGTAAACTATACTTTAATCCATGTCGTGGAACGCAGGAAAGAGGCTTTGATAAGTAACCTAACTTTTGGGGGTATCACATACAGCTGCAGAGCACAGAACATAGGGATTTGTCAAACCTGAGAACGGGAATAATCTTATCCATTAGATAGATATTACTGTCCTCAAGGTCAACTTCATCCTGAGTTTCCCCAGAACGCTGTGGATCAATGAACAGAAGAACAACGCAGTGACCAGGACAGTACAACTATGACAAATTCCCCTCCTCTTTCATGGCCAGAATGCCCACCTGGAACAACAACATCCTCCACCTGCCACTCACCTTCACTGGCCAAATGCAGAGCTCTGGTATATGTGTAACCATTGGAAGTACCTGATGAGTGAGTGACAAAAATGTCCACAATGTACATGTATTTCTTCTTGCACCTTTTCTGACTTCAGAAATGAAAGTGATACACCACCTTGGTCTGTATTTCAGGATGACATCTTCATTTTCATGCAAAAAAAAGTTTTTTTTGTCTTCTACTATCCGTTTTTCTTCTACTATCCATTTTTGTCTGCTGCTATCCATGTTAACTACTGGAAAAATTAAAGTAGTCACTCTGTCCTTTACATACCTACTTATTATATTACAAAAGGATTTAAACAGTGAAGGTCATCCTTAATGGTACAAGAGCTATACTCCCAGCAATTCCCTGAACCAAACCTGGTTTCCAACCCCTTCAAACTTTCAATTTCTAGAAAATAAGCCACTGCTTACTCCATTCATGCCATACTAATATGAACAGAATTGTCAGTAACAGATACATTTGTGTCAGAATTGCTGGTTTTATCTACAATAACCTGTTCTGTTTAGAAAACAAGACGAGTGCTTCTTTACGATGGTACGTATTTTTTGCAACTTTTTTTTTTTAAAGTGAGGATATTGAATTTAAAGGATGTGTAATAGTCATGATAGCTACTATGTTTTTTCACAGCAATTGTTCTCAGTGTTGAGGAAAAGGCTGCAAAATACCTGCTAGAGGAAATCTGGTTAGGCCAGAAAGCCTTTTTATAGTAGTTCTCCTGCTACACATAAATGTACATTTGCTGCCTCATACAATTCATTGTGAATCCCAAATTTATTTCTATGCGCCTACAAAGTTTGTTTTGTAATAGAGATTATTTAAATCAGAAGTACCATGTCCATTAATTAGCACGCTAATTTTTAATATGAAATCTACCTCACTTGCTCCAAGAAGGAAAAGTAACATTTGCTAATCTTATGTGATGCTCAAACTTAATTAGCTTAATAAACTCAGACCCATAAATCAAAAGGACACAACCAGTCTCTAAGGCACAAAGATTGGTATTCAAAAACAAACCGAGAGGTGTAGGCTAGGAGCAGATGTACACAATGTCCAAGCCCAATGTGTGTGCCATATGGGTACTACATTAACTTAGGACGTTATAAAAGTACAGCACATACATTAAAAGGGATTCACAATGACAATTAGTTGTCAGTACTATAGACAATCATCACCAAATAATTATAAGCACAATAGTTCCCCAAGTATGTTATACTAGCCATTTATGAAGTGACAAGACTTGATATTTTGTACAATTAGGCTTGGTTTGGTTTTGATTTCTTGGGGCGAGCCAAGAAAAGGGGTTAACAAAAAAAAAAAAAAAAAAAAAGCCTTTCCTCTACATATGGAATTTCTAACCAGAATTAGATTTAACTGAGTTAAAGGATTTGAAAAATTTACTTTAGCAAAACTAAAAGGTTGTGTTCACTAACCAGCAAATCATTCAACTACAGTGAATGCTTTCTATATAAAAATGTAAAGCAAGAATCTACTGGTGAAAAAGAACCTACTAGTCTCCCACACGTCACAGGCTCTTACAATTATTCACCTTGTTCATTTTTTTTTTTTTTTCCCTGTTTGATCACTTAAATTGCTTCTCATTTTTCTTTGTCTTCGGACCTGCCAATATGCATCTCTTTGTTACACAAGATATAAAAGTATACAATATTTTAGAAGATGAGAAAAAATATATACAACATTTTCAAACCTTTCAAGTAATATATTTTCTGTAAAATATTCAAGAAACGAGTACAGTAATTTTATGCAAAAGGTTCACAACCTAATCTGAAGAAACTCGCCTACTTCTCATTTTGTTTCAAATACAACTAGTGGTTCAAGTACCACCTTACCAGGAACGAGCCCTGCTATAGCACTGTAACGGAATAACGTCCTAATAAACCCTTCCTACCATATTAGTTAGTTGCTATTGGACTTCTTCCACAAGCACAGAGGTGATACCATTTTCAAATTTTGTTTTTGAGCCATTACTGTTGTCTACTTCTAAGCACCTATAAAGAACTAATGTTAAATTTAATTAAATTACTGACCTTCAAAATAAGCCTACAGGTATATCTGTCAGAATCCAACTTTGCAGACTCCAGAGCAGTAGCTAATGGGGATCTGCATTCATAAGTTACCTATTCTACTGAACTCCCCTGCTCAACATGAGCTGAGAGTTGTCTTTTTACTGGATTCCAATTAAAATTTTGCATACTTGTCCCAAACTCCAAACAGCTGATCTTCAAGAAAAACGGTCCAAATGTTCAGCCCCCCTCTTCATTTCCACCAGCATTTCATCTACCTTGTCATTCTACTTATCATTGCCAAATTTCTTGTTTCTGTTGTTCCAGGCAACAGTGGATCTCTTGATTTGTGTTTTATTTCCATAATGCTATTCCCAATGCATCTTAGCTTTTGCATTTTTTACTTTGACTCGTGTTGCTTACTGAGACAGAGATCTTCAACTCTGCTGTCCAAAATGTTGCTTAAATGTCTTCTAAATTTGTAAAATTAATTCATAACACAGTGAAGCTTATGTGCAGTTCAAATTACTTCCCTTCAATATGCATGCTTTTGCATTCATTAGCATTGAATTTCATCTGCCGTTTTACTATTCATCCAACTGACTGTCTCCCCTAACTTTCCCTCAAGGGGTTTATCTGATCCTAGCCATATAAATAATACTAATATCTGTAATTTTGCTAATCCTATTCCTGATATTTACTGCATATCAACATTCTCAGCTCTAATATGGAACAATTCTGCTGTGATGAACCCATAAGGTAAAATTTTGTTTCCTTTCTGTGCTCTTGGTCACTACCTGATTCACAACTGCCCCTTGCCTTCTAATTTCCTTGACCTATTTTGAAGAGATTTGGCAAAGGACTTGGAATCTTCAAATAAACTATGTCAGTGACTTCAGCTGTATCCAATGTTTGTTTTATGCAGAGAGTATTTATCAGAAAGTATTAATAGATTAGCAAGGCATAATTTTCCTTTGTGGAACCGAGAGTATTTTCTTCTGTATTATGACCAGCTTCAGTTTTTAAAACCTGTGTATTTTAATTAGTAGGCTAATCACAAATGAAAAAACTACCCCAAGTTACTTTTCAAGTTCTCAAATATTGCTGTTCCCCTCCCACTTCGTGTTTTATTTCACACAAGTATTAAAAACTTCATATCCCGTGTGTTTGTCAGTCAAGGTGTAGGAACGTCAGTTCCTGGAAAAGGAAGAGCATGTCAGCAGGATGCATCCTTCTTTCTGCATACGTTGTTTCAGGGGTTTCCCTAAATAACTTCAGAACCGACAAAAACGTGCTTAGGATGAGGCCACGGGCATGGAAGGATTTACTGAAATGGAATGCAGGAGAGAGGAATGAATCCCTTACCCGATGTGTCACACACTCCAGGTCACAAGATAAAGGGATCAGCTGTATGGACCAAGCAGTCCGTACTGCAGCTGGATGCAGTTCTGAATATACATTCAAATTGGAATACACTACTTTCATTGAACCAACAACTTCTTGTTCTTTGGGAATCTCGTTCATCACCTTTTCAAAAAGCAAACAAAAAATCATGCATATCCGCTATTGAGTTGTTCTGATAACAACTAGCCCTACTAGCCTTTCAGTGCACACACCTGAAAGATTTGATTATACTGCTTTAATAACATGTGAGGAGTGTGCTAGATGTGCTCTAAAAAAAAATAAAGTATATATATATATACACACATATATATGTACAAAATAAAAAATGCCCATTTCACTCTGCAAAGTTTTGGTGACCTGTGAAATTGAATTAAGACGTGACCTACAAAGTTCTTATTAAATCATTCATGTATTTTGTAAATCATGATTTTGTAAATCATTCATATATTTTGGTATTAAAATCATACATGTATTTTTATGTAGTAATGACACCTTTCCTCTAAGACTTGATGTTCTTAATTACTAGAAATATGTAAGCAGTAAGTGTACAGTATGCATAGCCATAAATTTTTCCCTGTCATGATAACACTGCTACTCAAAGACATCAGAAGATAACTTCTCATCAGCACAATACAGGTACAAACAGAAATGAATTCCAGCTCCAGTGCATCATCAGTAAAAGACTGTAAAGAACCTCTCAAGGTACAAAGACATAAATAATGGGTACCACTTCTCACAAGTGGAGAACCTGAAATGAATTCAGAAACAACAGTAACAAAAAAAGCTAGTTACAACATGAGGAAATATTGCAAGTAGTATATAGTGCAGTAACTAAAAAAAAAAAAAAAAAGTAAAATACTGAATTTTACAACACTACTTAAACAAAGCAACCCTTCTGATTACAATCACAAAAACCTCTTACACCACGATGTCAAATTGCAGTTTCAGAAATGCTGGATTCTCTTGTTCTAACAACAGCTTACTAAGTGGTAACATGACACTTCTGGTTAAAAGCTTTTCCTGGAGTATGTTGTGGAGTATGTTGTAAATGAAAGGAATCTTGGCAGGTCAGTATCTCACTAGAACGTGCAATTCTGCATGTCATTGCCTCTTGCTTATTCACTGTAACAACAGATTTCATTACAAAACAAGTAAAAGAAACAAACACAGCCTCCTGCAGTTCCTGCTTTATTAGCAGCATTCACCTCTCTTTTTCCTTTATAAGACTCATTGCCAAGACCACGTCTCACTGCAGGACAGGAAAACAAAAGAATTAAAGAATTGCTAAGCTGAGCTCAGTTACCCTTAGTCACCAACTGATGATACTCCTATTTTGGCATTTTTTAAAGCTGTGTTCAGATACTTCCCGGAAGCTCATGCTGCATTCCACATTACAGCTGGGACTGTGCTGTAACAATGAGAAGAGTTTAAAAAGTCAAGCAGTCGCTGTCAGATAAATACCTCCATGCATAACTATCTGGTGAAGCCTGGTCAGGTTTGCCATGCCATAAAATGAAATGAAACACAGAAATACCACAGATTTAAAAAAATAAATTTACATAAACTTCAGATTCACCACCTAGTTGTCTTTATACACACATTTTGAAAACAGCCTTAGCCTAAATTTCTCTAGGCACTCCCTTTCTGTATTCAAATTAATCTTCCAGTACTAATAGGACACAACCATTCAGGTATTTTCACTTTCTATTTTAGTAACTTTTTTTTTTTTTTCCAGAATGGTACTTTAAGCAACTTGGTTTCAACTGGAGGAAAATACCAGTTTCATTACACTTCAGCTATAAGATACAAAACCACATTTCAATAATTTGTATACTTAGGATACCTATGTATCTTCTAAAGTAATTCCCATGAACCTTATACTAGGCACTTTGTAAACACAAAAATAAACTTATATCGAAGATGAAAAGAGTTAATGTTTAGCATTTTTATAGAGAAAACATCCCACTTTGCCAACAGTTATTTTAATTAGAAAAGCTCTTGCAGTAGATCACTTCAGTTTTGAGTATTTTAATAACACAAAAAATGAGTTATTAAAAATAATTTCATATGATACAGATAGTAGGTAAGTACAACACATTATGGATGGCTTCATCTTTCACGTCATTTCCTGAAATTATATACACAAATAATAAAAATACACTAATAGAGTTTCATAACCTAAACAGAATTCAAAATTTAACCTGTGATTAAAAATTGTTCTTCTATGAAATTAAAAGGCAAAATACAAATCACACTGTTCTGCCCAGTAGGCTTGTTTAAGCGTTTAAAAAGTTTAAAGAAAAATTTGCCTATTGGCCACAATTAGACCTCTATGATGGAAGAGATTAGAAAATGAGTAATAAGTTCACACATTGACATGAAACAAATTTCTGAATTGCTTAAGGGCTTCTTTTCCTGAAAATTAAACAAGTAGGTGATAAAGCATGCTAATTTATTTGTCCAGCTCTTGCAGCATCTGTTTCTCGCATTTTAAGTGTACAAATTACAATCAATACAAGTGCAGGGATGAGAAAGCCCACCCAGAGCACAAGGAAGAACAACTTGGCTCACCCTCCCAGGAAAGGACAAAGCAGCATGCTTTCAGACCAACTGAACATGTTTGCCATTTTTACCTTCACTGCATTTTTCTGTAGACATCCATATCCTCCTACAAAATTCCTACCAAACACATCAGCTGATCAGCATTGCTTATCATAAGGAAAGGTACCTTGGAATTAACCAAGCAGGTACTCTGCTTCTCAATAGGGCTTACAGCAGATGCACAGGGAAGAGCTTCAAGGCCTCCAATAACTTTTGACCAGAGATCTGGTGAGCCAGAAGAGAGCCTCTTGTACAAGTTTCTACAAACACTGCACATTGCTATAAAACAGATGCTGCTGACATAGTGTAAGCCAAGGCACAGCAATTACTAAAACCAATATATTGTGTACTTGGTTCTCTTTGTGAAAAATAAACAGAAACCATGTGATTCAATGGAGCACTGAAAACAACTCCACAGTAAAATGCAAGTTTCCTGTCAATACCTGTTAAAGGTTAAGAAGACAAAATGTATTTTCAGCCTATCTGCATTCTCCAGAAATGTCATATTCAGACATCTTTTTCAAGTGGAGGCTTGTGAAGTAGGTCGCTAATTACATCAAAATGTTGGAAACCTTGTAGCAATTAATCAACAGGCCCATCTCCTGTATTACACTTCAGCATCTTGTCAATGCTTTGCTTTAAAAACACATTGACTTCCATCAAGATCCTCTAAAAGGTAATTTGGAAATGAGCACTTGGTTTTGTTAACAGGCCACACCAGCAGTCCCTGGATGAGCTCCGTACAGCTGAAGAAGCTGCTGTTCCCTACGGTCAGCTGCAGAAGGGCAGCCACAGCCCCTTCACAGAGCAAGGACTCCAGTGATGCTGGCCGAGGAGCACAAGGAGAGCTGGAATGCACTGCTATGGATACAGAATTAGTCACAAGACGTGCGCGAGCCATGCAGTCATGCCATGAGCTGCATATGCTGGGATTCAGCTCTGCCCACCTCATGCTGCAGTAAGGCCATTTTGCAATGCAGTGGTCGCATTGTTTTGTCTCTAAACATTAAAAATCAAACTGCAATGGCAAACAGACAATGTACTTACTGTTTTCGGATTCTTATATACTTTCAGACTACTAAAAAAAGCATCAATAAGAGCAAATACAAAAGTAGATGGAAAAAATGATATTGCCTGAGGGAGAAATAATTGTCTGAATGCAAACTTTTCCTTTAAGGTAGCTAATGGGATGAAGCCAAAGAGAAATAACATATTCATTCCGGTAATGCTAACATAACTAAGAAAAAAGTTATTAAAAATTAACTGTTTACAACTGCAAATCGAGTATTTTACCTGCAATCAGTTGCATTTCTCTGAGTGCAAGAGAAGAACTGTATCTATTTGTGCAGGTAATAAAATATTAAAATATGGAAAAGATTTATTCAGAAATCAAAATACATAAAATCTGTCAATATGGTCTTCTTTGCAATTCTACTTTCTAGTCCTGTTCCAGCTGAGCCAGCTGATGCTTGGGCATGAAGGTGCCAAAAATGCAGCTGATACCAGCTGGGACAGGGAGGGGAGCAGCTGACTTACTGAAGCAGTCCTGTTCTGATCACAGAAATGGACTCTGTCAGGAACCTCATCGTGTTCAATGAAGGCAAATGCAACTCCCTGGCCTGCGGGACTCCAAGTTTTAACTAGGAAATACATTTCAGCATCTAGGACATTACTGTGTCCTGTTTCGCATGAGTTCTAGACTATAGAAGTTGAAGTAATAAGAAACACACGTCACTGATTTGCTCTGCTATGTAAAAGTACAAGTTCTAGAGTAAACTTGCAGATGTTTTTACTTAATAAAACTGTTTAAAAATACTTCAAGCCTAAAAAGATACTAAAATAAGTATGTAGACAGCCCATTTTCTTTTCAGATAGCTTTACTATAATTCACACACACACACGCACAAAAACACTGACAAACTAGCTAAAACTAGTTGAATTACCAGATACTTTTCCAATATACAGCTTTTCCCCAAACAAACCACTAAAATTCCAAGGTTAAAAGTCCTACCATAAAATATGTCACTAAGTATTACACAGGAGCCTGACGTCCAAAGAAAGAAAGTTTTGTAAATTAAATAAATTTATATCAGTACCAGGAACTATTTCATACTTTTTTATACAGAATATCATCCCTTCTTTCTCTAAAAATCTACAATTGAAAAATATAGGAAAATATCAACTGAAATGTTTTCAAAACAAAACTTCACTGTGGAAAAACACTATATCTCACCAAAAAGTCCCTCAAGTTCTCTGAAAAGTCCACATCAGTGTTTGCTCTCAGCACAATTACAACTGATATTTTCTTATTTCTACAACTCTAGCCTTTTCACTAAAAATTAAGATTGGAAATATGCATCAGGAAGAGATGCATAAAATTGCACATGGATTGCCAACAAATTAACAATAAACGATTTCAAAGGAAATTCAAAATACTTGAATGCAAATAAATTCACCTTACAAACTCAAACTACTTAAGTAGTTTAAACTCAAATCAGACATGGATTTCTACAACATTTTTTCCTTTACTTACCAATGATTTAAATAAACTTTCCTTTGACCCCAAAGGTTTTTTCCCAAGACACATGGAAATGTAAAGCTACACTGAACTTCACAGGAATGGGAAGAATTTAGAATGGAAAGCACATGCCTTTTTTTTTTTTTTTTTTTTTAAATAAATCCTCAGTAAGGATTCTCTTCTCTTTATACCAACAGTCTTTAACTCTGCAAAGCCATCTGTGACAAGGTGGGATGCAGCTTTAATCCAGATATCTAGATGTAATCCCACTGCAGAGTTCTTTGTTCTCATCACCAAGCTGGGCACACGTATGACAGGCGAGATGGTACAGATCACAGGAGGGCCTGTGGAAGAAGGTGCCTCAGGAGGTCTAAGTCCAGCCTCCTGCTCAACGTAGGCTAAACCCTGAATTTAGACCTGACTGCTCATGGCTTTACCAAGTCAGTCTTGAAAGCCTTCAAGGGTGGAGATTATTCAAAAATGGGATACCGTAAAATTAGTACTGATAGAATGTGCTTAATGGAACAGCTAGCAGATCAGGCAGTTACGTGTTACATTTAAAGTTACAGATGGAATTAGAAAATTTCTAAAATTCCACCTCTGAAATTTGATCTGTAGGAGCAATCACTTGCAAAGACTCAGTAAACACCTGAAAAAAATATCTTGCAGTGAGCCCTGATTTTATTTTTATATATACATGTGTGTCTGTATGTACACATACATCATTTGTGTGTGTAAATACATACACATCCATTTACTTTAAGCAAATTAGTTATTTAAAACTATTTTAAATCTGGGGACAGAAAGATTTGAGAGCTCTCTTCACTTTTGAATATAGTGTATAATCAGGTGATGTCACCTCACCTTCTCAGCTGCAAGCTGAAAGAACATTAAGTATGATGATGGTCAAATTGCAAACCTCCTACCAATAAGAATTCTCTTGCACACAAACAGATGACCTCTAATGTTGAGGCAATTATTTGTTTCTCACATCCACTGTATTTTGGCTTCTTTCCTAAAGGACTGCTATATTATATATACACTTGAGTATCTCCTGCTTTTTCTTCAGGATAACCTCTCTCTCTGCATGCAAGATAAAAAAGGATGCTTATCCAAAATATTAAGCAATGATTGTCAAAATATTATTCACAAGAAACAAGTAATAGCTTAACAACTGCTTAATTTCCCCCACTGTCATTATTTTTTAAACTGATTAGTGGGATAGGGTAAGAGACCAGGAGGAAGAAAGTTCAGGTGATGGAAAGAAGCTGCAGCTGGACCACAGTGCAATTCCTTGTCTCCACTCCAGCATCCTATGCACCAGGCAGACTGCAGAGAATGTGACTGAGGGACTACAAGTGGTCGAGCCAAGGCAGCATTCCTTAGCTTCAGTAATCTCAGTTGTAGTAGGAAGTTATGTATCTCAGCATAAAGAAAACAGAAAGGTACTTTTAACCAAAAGTATAATAATAAAGGTGGTTAAATATTACCATCTCTCACATAAAAGCAGTAAAAAATAAATTCATAAAAAAAATCCCTGGACTTGCAAATCATACATTGGATAATGCTCTTCCTGAAGTGAAATCACAGAATACGTTTAAGTACTTTGTGCAACATTAAGAATTAACAAAGAGACTTTTACTTCAGAGTAAAGGGAAAAAAAGTAAAGGAAAATTGACTGAAGCACTGCTTTTTTTGTGACTGCTCAATCTAGTATCCGCTAGATAGTATCTTCCAGTATCAGATTCCAGTATTCGCTGGAAGCCAGATACTTGTGGTTTCTTCATGCAACTGATGTGAACCAGCTTCTACTGGTTATTCTAACAGATGGGTTCTTCAATGTCAATTCACTTCAACAAGGACAGTCTGGAGCGCCAAGGCTTAGATACTCAAAATGAGACAGCAAAAATAACTTCAGATGCTAAATACTTAACTAAATATTTTCCTTTAATCCCAACATCAAAACAAAACACTAAAGGCACAACACAATAAAATGTTATAGTCATGCATGCTTGCACTACATTCTATACAAATGTGCAAGCAGAACTCATTACCAACTTGCATGAGGCCTGCTAAGTCTAAACTTGCAAAACTAATGTTAGAAATCATATACAGAGGAAGTTATCATATTATCAAATGTTAAAGGTTAGGAAAAATTGAAGTGTTCATATTTATGCATAATCCTAATGTCTCATCTAAACTAATTATTTCCAGAGACAGCAGGTTGTTGTTTTTTTGTGTTTGTTTTTTTTTTTCCCTAATAGATTTCTTAGGAAAGGAAAATCTCAAAAAAATGAATAAAAAAGGAATATAGCCAGCTAAAAAGAGAAAAAAAATCTAAGAAAAATATTCTGTTTCATCATTTCCACTAAGTCCACACAAAAGTACTCACAAATTGTTGTGGAAATGTATGTCAACATTTAATGGACTTTAACAAGCTTCTTGCCCCTCTCCTCAACAAAGTATTACACAAAGCTTGTTCCTAAGTTCTGTTTTAAGATCATGACTAATTTGATTCAAAATATGGCAAAGACTGCATTACTAAAAGGGAAATACATTCTTGTATTCTTTAAAGTGAATAACCTGTACTGAGATAGCCAGTATATGTAAGACAAACATCATCACTCCACACATTTTTGCTTAGTTTCAATTTAAACTATGAAATTACTTATATACAGGCGTTTTAAAAGCCACCCTAGAAATGCAATGAAGCTCTGGAAGTCACCCTCTCTTTCACTATCCAGAAATTCTAAAAATATATATATTTGAAAAAACTGATTGTTTTTATTTTACATATATTCATACACATAATCACACCGACTAAACTCATCTCTAATTATGACCCGTGGCGCTTCCAAGGATTAGGTTCATGACCTCAAGCATTATAATTCTTTTCTAGATTAGATCATTAGTAATGTTTACTATAACAGAAAACATCACTTGAGAATTGCAGTCCTGTGCAAAATTTATGGGATATAGCATTGGAATTAGAGCCTGATTTTTTTTATTTTTTATTTAAAAAAAAAAAAAAGTCCACAAGTGCCACAAGTAAGGTAAAGTGTTCTGTAAGTACTGGCATAGCTGTTAAGTAAAATCTTTTCATTTTCCTATCAAAGTAAAGCCAGTCAGTATAACATTGATTGAAAAATCAAGGCTAGTCTAATTCATGGGTCTCAGTAATACCCACTTTGGTCAGGACTGGAGGATGTGTGGCTTTAATCCTTCTCCCTCCTAGTGAGAGGAGCATCCGAGCATCTTATTCAGGTTCCTCAGCAAAGATGACTGCCCTGAATTGTTTTCTCTCTTCAAGCCTGACTCTCACAAAGGGAAGAAAGGGACTTAATCAGGAAAATTCAACACTTACAGCCCCTGACATTCAAGTCAATTGCAGGAAGACAAACACATATATATTCTTCTGCTTCAATGTGTTGGTTGGTTTCAGACGTACCTATTGTAGGGGGCTTTCCTTCCCCCCTGCTT
Organism: Anas acuta; assembly: GCF_963932015.1. Classification (NCBI taxonomy): domain Eukaryota; kingdom Metazoa; phylum Chordata; class Aves; order Anseriformes; family Anatidae; genus Anas; species Anas acuta. The sequence continues at coordinate 63,084,825 of NC_088983.1, forward strand.
AGGACGTCATATAGAACATGTTCAAGGACCACTTCCAATAATGTGACTCTGGTAAACAAGTCGTACACACAAAAACAAAAATATACTGTTTGCATTTTTATTTCTTTACTGTGCAGTGAAAATATGCACTAATTAATTTCAAAGAGGAAACAATCGCAAACAGGAGATTTGTTATGGAAATTTCAAAACAGTTCATCGCAAGGAAAATTCAAGCAGTGATAAACACCACAAGCTTCAAAGCTCTGTTTCAAATGAACACGAGCAAGCTGGCCACGTGCTTTCATGAAAGCACACTCTTGGCAACTTGGTTGGAAATTTCAGAGTCAAAATGCCTGTTTGGTAAAACTCATTAAAAGCATTCTTCTCAACTTTTAAACATTTATTAGATGTTCTTGCATCAAATATCAATTGAAAAGAAAAATTTGACAGTAAGTATGAAAAAGCTGAAAGATCAGCACCCAGACTAACCAATTTGTCTTCCTTCCTCCTGTCACATCCCAAGCCACAAGGAGGTGGCCCATGCAGCTCCCTTGTTGAGCTGGGCCCAAGGCACTGCCCTTCCAAATGTGATGCAGCTGCTTCTCTGCCAGGAAAGCAGCAGGCCCTTCGGGCCAGGCTGGGCCAACAAAGCAGCACAAAACAATCTCGTAGCAATGATGCCAACAATCTCGTAGCAATGATCCCAGGTTGTAGGACAAGCAGACTCCAAAGCCAGGGGAGTGGGAATATAACAAATAACAGCAATAACATGTAGCAGCTTTGTTTGTGGCATGTCATTGTGACAAAACTCACAAAGATTTGACCGGCCCCAAAAAACAGTGATGAGTTTGTGAAGTCTACTGATGTCAGAGCACATTACGTGAGATGCCCATGGAATCCTATTCTAAGGGATCTGACAGTCTACGTATTTTCAGAAAAGCTGATTTTCCTGCTATCATACAGCAACCAGACTTATTTTTTGAGAATAGTAGGAATGTCAAAAAAAAAAAAAAAAAAAACACAAAAAACAAAACTCATCCCAGTTGAGAAAAGTAAAAATGAACACAAACTCTCCAACACTGGCAGATGAAGTGTAAAATTACCAACAGAGCTAATCAACAAATCTGGTGGTGAAGCTTGCTGAGGAATAAAATAAAAAGCATACTGACTAATGAAAAAATTTCCAAATACATCACAAGTATAAAGTTTGTAAAAACTGGTGAGAAGAGTGGATGACTAAAGGAAAGATGATCACTCAAGAAAGGCTTAGCTAGAACCCCTCCCCAAACAGTAAGAATTTTCTATATTCAGATATAGTGGGGAGACATCTGGGGAAGCTCCCACAACAAACCTGTATTTTGGAGCAAAAGATATCTATTTCAGAAAACAAAAACTAAATTCAAATAATCAAATCACCAGGAATGGGGAGAGTGGTATTCCAAGAGTTCCAAATGAACAAAACACCAAGTTAGTTATTGATCACAGTTTTCACTTCCTACCACCAATTGCTTAAAATTAGACCAGCATATGCCATTATATATAAAAAGTAGCAACAGTGTGCCATCTCATGATACCTTGCACGCCTTCCCAAACTACCTAGTGCCAATTCTTGATGGTTTTTGGACAATATATCTGACAGACTTCTCTTCTGATCCTGGATATCCATTGCTATTCAGTGTAATTATTCCAGGAGTCTCACAAACGCAAAACTTTGCTTACAGCACTTTCCCATAAACCTTGTTTGACCTACAGAAAGTAGCTCAGCTTCTTTGTAGCTATAATGTTCCTAGTTGTGGCAGAATTAATATATCTACATTCACTTATCTGTTACACTGCTAAAACTGATGTTTAAAACACAGACTTCCAACATTGATATGGGTCCTGTAGCAATAAAGCACATAATAAAAAACAGAAATAGAAGGAAAAAATAGGGAAATAGAAGGTTCTGCTTGTATATCTAGTAAGAACTTTGCAAAAAGCCGACTACAGTTTCTACAACTTGAAATTTAAAGAAGTCACCCTAACACTGTCTCAGTAGAACGACAGCACACATCTTTTCTGTACTCTCTCATATGGGGTCTGATATAACTTAGTTCTCCCTGCTATATAACTTAGTCCTCCCTGTTCACGTCTTTCTAGATAGAAGCTACAGTTGTGTGGTCTTCTCTTATACTGGATCAATTCCTGCATAGATTGCAATTCCAATCCCACACCTCAAAGGAAAAAAACCTAAGGCAGAGAATAAATGGTATTAAAACAAAATGCTAAATAACTCAGAGTTAGGATCAATCCATTTATACTTCATACAGTGTAAGACAAAATACTAGAAAACCAAGATTGAAAAGGTATGTTTTCTGCCACCCTTAAAATTGATAATCTGAAGAGCTAAGAACCATTAAGTTTATTTCTTTGAATATTCTTCAGAAACCACGACTAAGTTCAATCCCTTTTTTCCATTTAATTACGGATTCCACTGCAGCACTGCTTTTGCAACCTACATGCAAGTATCATCCATAATAGGTAAAATAATGTACATAAATATACTATTACCCAACTCATCACAGTAAATTAATACTTTAAAAGGAAAGCTTATAAGCTTATCATATTTAAGCAGTAAGGCAGAATAGGGTGTGCATATGCTGTAATAATGACACACCTTAATAGTTAATAATACATGAAGTATGTCACTATTATCCCATACTACACACCCTAAAATGCTTCAGTACAGATCACATCTATGCATTTAACAAATTAACTGAGGATACTTAGAATAGGTGCCTACTTACAGGGTGATAATCTAAAAAGGTTTCATCAGAAAAAAAGGAAAAAACAAACAAAAAAACAAAACATAAAACATGACAGAGAATGTTCCTGCTTGGGTAACCATTTTAACAAAATTGTTTTTACTACCATCAAATTACAAACAGAAAAAAAAATCTTTAAAAATGACTTATGTAATGTACTCATAGTTCCTACAGAAAAAAAGTTAAAAAAATGAATGAAGAGCACGGGGAAATAATCTCTTATTTTCTGCAACTCTGAAGAATTCTTGCAAGCTTAAAGGTGAGTTTTGAAAGATGTGCAGCTAAAAAAAACCTTTAAGCAGGCTCAGTTTCTTTGGTTAAACTGTATCTGCCTTTCAATTTTAACAAACTAAGAAGCAATTTAATAAAATCGGCCCTCTTCAATTTCCTCTATTAACTCAGTTTGAACTCAGAAACTGAAGAGTTAAGTGGTTTTAGCTGAACTCTTCCACAATACCACCATACTGCTTGCAGTCTAAAGCCAATGTCAGCACAAGACCAGATATTGTTTTATTTTCCTTAATTGTTAATCCTTTATTGTTAATATTTATTCACCTTGGAATTAAACTTGAACATCTGGGAAAATGTATTATTGAACACTTAACTGAAAACTAACTACTCGACCTTTTCCATACCAAGTACAAAAAAAAGTATGTTTGTGGCAGGCCAGAATAAACAAAATTGAATATTGATATGCCTTCGTTTTAAACTCAATTGAAACGTTCTGAAATATTCATTAACCACATATGATTCCATAGAATTTATGACTACTATATGATTTCTCGGGCATACTGAAAATAACTCAACCACTTATTTTCTTCATCTGAGTCATACTATTAAAAAAAACTAACATCTAAAATGCCTCAAGCCTAATCAGTCTTGACAAGAAGATTGTTATTTAATGTATCTCTGTTCATTTTATATCTCTTCAGTTACATAAATTGGAAACTCTTTCCCATTTCATGTCAAATTTACACAGTTGTATTACCCAAGAACAAAGAAAATAGTAGATATTTATTTATTACAATATTCCAAAACAGTTTTCCAACTACACGATTGGAAATACTGCTAATCTTTTAGATTAAAGACATTCAAACATGAAATGACCAGAACATTTTAAGTAATACTACTGATCAAAGTGGAACAAGAAACAAATCTTGAATTTTAAAACAGAAAGCTCTGAAAGTGCACTCATGTAAACAATTTAGCAACAACTGATTTTTCTATGCAATTTTTGTTTCTCAGGGTAAATACAGCTTGCTGTGGATGCTTAAAAGCTTCTAATACAGAAGTTACTGCTGCTAAAACATCTTGGTCGTACCAGCAAGATGCCTAAATCTGGGGGAGGAAAATGTACTCTCCTCCCACCACACCCCACACCCCTTTTCAAGAGGTCTTGCCCATTCCTTTATTATTTGAGAGGCAGAGATCAAATTCAATATACACGACGTGAAACTGATATGAAAATGGTCTAACAAATCTTAAAAATTGCAAATGCCAACAAGTCTCTACAAGTATATTACTGGTCTAGAATGAAGGAAAATCATTGTGAAATAAGCTTTTCTGGTATGCAGTTATAGCAAATAATCATGAGGTGATGCCGAGAAGCAGACAAATCTGGAATTCAAAGAATGTTAAAAATACTGAGGTCACAAATGCACTCTGTAACTTTAGTACCTACTTCTTATCCCACTATTTTGGTATTAAATCTAATTCGTTATTCATTCTAAACTTATAAGCCATTACTTTAATGAACATCTCTCTTCTACATGCTATAGGGTTACAGCTTTACAACTTTTACAGCTGAAAAATGAACAGAGGATGATCTTGTATATGCCATTTGGAGAAGTGGACTTGTGCTAGCTTTCACAATATTACATTATAAAGTAGATTTTTGTAGTAAATTACAAAAGTAGATACCTTCTCTTAGACTGAATTTATATTTTTTAGAAGAATTAATTGTTTCCTGAGCTCTTAGCTCCCAAGTGAGCCTAAGATAAAGCAACAGAATCGCAATTTAATTGGGCATTTTTAATACTAACATCATATTTGCTCAATTAAAATCCAATGTGTAGACTGGCACAGTATATTGCAAAGTGATCACATACTCTGAGTTTGTCCCATCACAGTTTATTTAGAGAGACGCTACCACGGGCTTGAATTTAATTACCTTTACTTAGGTAAAGGACTTAACTGTTAAATTCTGAAATCATGGAAGTAAAAAAGCAGGAAGCCAGCTCTTTCGTTAACTCCTCACAATTTATTAATGAATAACAACAGGAATATTAGCAGCTTGGTAAGTAGACCATTTTACAGGGGGAGGGATGTATTACTGCCCACTATTTATTGCATTGTTTTATTCCTAATTTTATGCATATATTGGTTGCTTTAGTGAATGTAACTTTGCAAAGACTCATGTCAGAACATGTGTTCTTTCAACAGAAAAAGAACAAAGACATTTTTGACTTGAGGATAACTGAAAACCTATTAAGTAACTGAGTGTGATCTATTGTTTATATCTCCTTTTGTTGACATAAATAAAAGATGGTTTCTCATGAAAGATTAAGAAACCAGCCAGTGCAAGAAAAAGATGAGCAACAGTTTTAGGACATCTTTATGACAAAATCTAGACAGAATAGTTGTTTCAAAAAGAACAATAGTACCTTCGTTTGATACACAAATCAAAAAATATGGGGAAAAAATCACTTCAGGAACACCACATAATGATCAAGTTTCTGTTTTAAATATGCAGAGGATTTTTGGTTTGGGGTTTTGTTCTTTTTTTTTTTTTTCTCCCCCCTCCCCCCCCCCCCCCCGATGTAACGCAAAATGGAGATCAGTACTGCGGTGTTTTAATGTTATGGAAACACGTGGAGCATGCAGATACATAAATAAAGGAATTGGGTAACGGTAAGAGTTAGATCAAAACACAGATTGTTTGATTATGGACACTTGTACATGTCCATAGAGAAGGTGAGGTGAAACGTGATGTCCTATCTCCTGGATCTCCTCAACTTGCATTAGGAATAACAAGATTTGCCATATACTGCCAGGGAAGCCCTGCCCTTGAGTTCCAAAAGTCATTCAAAAGAAGATTTGGGTACCATTGTTCCTCCCCTTTGTCTAGGTTCACTCTGCAGCTCTGATTTACTAAGTTGCAAGCTGAGAAAGAACTGCAAACCTTAAAGAGATCACCATACGAATAACACTGACTTCAGCTGAAGTCTGAACTGCCTTATCTCCAAACCTGTGAAAGCTGAAGCTTCAGAGAACCATACTACATACTGGTTCAAATGCTTAATTTATTACTCTACTGTTGATACAGAAATAAATTATCTTCTAGTTTATCCTGGTGTCCATTACAGCTAAATAAAAGCACCTCGTCAAAGGATCCTTTGACAGCAAGTCCCTGAAGAACCTAAAGACCCTGTAACTAAACACAGGTCAGATAGGTCTCTTCTAGCAACACTAAATATGACCATATCACTTTACAGATCAAACCGTATCATTAACACTCTCGTCTTAGAAATCCACCACTTCTAAGGGGGTTGTCCTACACTGTTTTGTATCTGACATTCACAACCCAATGAAGACAGAAGAAAAGTTAATGCTAGGAAAAGCTCAGGTAAACTAATAACAAAATTACAGGTTCTACAATATTGATTTGAGACTCAAAAGTCACTATTAAGAAGCCATGCTTATGGCTTCACTCGTACTTTACTATGATCAAAAGTGAACTCCATAAAATTAGCTTATCAACTTTTACTTAAAATAAGGAGCTATCTTCATTATTCTCGCAGCTATTTACCAAATCCTACTGAAATAAAAACATTATTATAAATGTGCATATAGATCCCAGAGGTTAGACCATACCAGAAATTAATAGAGAATAATATAGGAGGAAGACCATCTAAATAGCTTAGCTCCTTTTAAATCTTCAAACCTACAAGTTAATTCATAAGATTGTCCTTTTTCTATCTACAAATACCAGATTCTGCAAGTTGTGAGGTAATGGACAAAACAGAACTAGAGTATAAAATGCTGTACAATAAAACTGAAAGATCTGAACGAGTTTTTGCCAATTCCATGCAATTATTCAAAAGCTGGCACTTACATACCATACTGAAATAGTACTAAGTAGTCTTTGCTTTATAACCGAACAAACCAATGTCACCAGCCTCAGGATTTTTAAGTATCAAAAGCAGTTGAATTCAAGTTAGTGGAGGTACTTTTGAAAAAAGAAAAAAAAAAAAAAAAAAAAGAAAGAAGCCTCCAAGTCCTTTCCCTAGGGCTCTACATGGCACAGTCTCTGTGAGGTGCTGAACAGCTCAAGTCAGCTTTCTCCCCAAGCCTGCACAGGTAACGGTGCCATGTGTACACTTAAAGCACTCAACTGCTCTGCCCTGTCTAGAAATTAAAACCAGGGGTTAAATAAATTGGGAACAGTAAAAAGTCTCTGTACAAATACTGGTTTGGCTTCTAATTGAATAATACAAGGGCTAACAGTGAGCTGCAGCACACAGAATACGCCAAATTGGAAAGTCTTTCAACTACTTAAAACCTGTCACTTGCTTTAGTTATTTTTTAAATGAACGCAACTGAAATACACCTTTTATAACACAATATGAATAATCACTTACACCGTATAAAGGTACCACAAACATTTTTGAAGTTGAATAAGCCAATCTTTAAAATTGCCCAAATGATTTAAGTCAGAAGAAACCTGTGTCAAATGTAACAGAATTGACATAAAAAGTTAAAATTAAAAAGTTCATCAAACTGAGAGAAGGATCCCAATTTATAAGTGCTATGGATTAGAAACTCTTAGAAACAACACAATCGATTTTAACAAAATCCAATCCATTAAAAAATTATTTAGAAAAACATAAAGTAAGGTTATTTTCCATTACTCTGTTTTCTTGAACTATTAGAAAACATTCCAAACTGATTTATGTTCATATGAATCAACTTCACAGATAAATTATTTCTGGATTCCCAGAACACATTCAATGACCCAGTTCAAATTTCACAATCTTGTATTCAGCCCAATAGACTGTATTTGATTAGATGCACATTATCTGCCTCCCTGCTCCTTCACAAAACCCTAGAAAGGACAGCTGTGTGACAACTGAATATATAGTTATGAATTCAGCAGGCAAGTCTTGCTTTCTGTCTCTCTCTGAAATCACACAAATTCTCAGCTCACTGTACAAACACACAGGGAAAAAAAAGATACAAACGGAAATTTCAGTCCAAAGATGCAAAAATTACAGCATGTCAAGCTTTAAAAAAATAATAAAAAAAATCCAATTTCTTACAAGACATGCAAATTTTAAACAACAAGTTGTTACGTGATTCTGAGGCATTTCACTTCAATGTCCTGCTGTATTGTCACATTTTTCTAATTTTAATTTTCTATCTTCCTATGAGATAGGTACAGGAACCTGATCTGACAGTGACAAAAAGAATTCTGGCCAGCAAGGATAAAGTTCTAGAGGAAACACCTGCTAGTTACCACTGCCCCTCTCTGCAGAGGGAGCAAACAAGCAGATGGACAGAGACCCAAAGCCTCCAGATTAACAAATCAAAAAAGAACCTCAGAAGATGATGCAGGCTACTCTGCTTTCATGCCTCACTATTAACCTCACAAAAGTCATTCCTCCCAGATATTTTCTGAGATCAAAAATGAATACTGACCAAAATTTTTATTCTAAGCTCTATTTAAATGTTTCCTACTATTTACACTACATTGTCTTTGCTATAGCATCCATACACTATTACTCACCTTATTTTCAAAAGATAAGGACAACAGTTCGTTCTCTTCCCTTCTGCAGTAGTCTCTTACTTATCTGAAGTCTTCTTATATCCAACCTGGCCAACTCAGAGCAGCATTCACTTTTTCAAAAAGTTAAACTTCCTTGGTTTGTGATTAGCTCAACATGCACAACACTCTTGTTTGCAAAAACAAAGGACGAGGAAATGCTGACACCTGTATACCACTTAGACAAGGTCAAGTGCATACGGCACAAGAAGCAGATGGAAAACAGGACTTTCATGTAACAACAGATCTGGATGTCAGAGTGCACATAAATACATCAGCATTCATTTCTGTGTACTTGGGACTACAACAGAATCATCCTGTGAACACAGTATGTCCAAACAGGTGTTCCCTTAATATTTTAACTGTTTTTTAACGTAAGTGTTGCCTGTGTTATGGTGTGTTCCTTGTTTATTTGGTTTTTACAGTTTGTCAACAAATGAAAAAAATGGATCAAACATTTTCATTGCATCTTTTCATGGTATTTTGTCAAGTAGGACCAAGTTTTGCTACACAAGGACTACTTGCAAGTCCTTAGATTTCAATATCAAATTACTTTACCCCGCTAATCTACAAAATCCAGAAGTTACAATCCAATCAGTAAGAGTAGTGGGATTCTAAAACCTGAATATAACTATTTTACAGTACAGCAGAGACACTGCTGTAAAACACAACACATTTATGGCACTGTAAAGATTTCCACTGGAGGCTAACATAGACAAGTTAAAGGAATATAAACTGAGTCCATAATAAAACTCCAATAAAAATGTTAGCTGTACTTCTGTGATCATCTGTTTTCTACTACACTGCTGAAAGCACCAGTGCTGCAAGACAATGAGAAGGAAAGAAAACTGCAGTGCATTTAGAAATACTACCTTAAGCTCTGTGATGTAGTTGTTCATTACGTAATTATATACACAATGATTTTTGAAAGCTAAAAAAAAACATCTGAGAGGAAAGAGGGGAAAAAAAAATCAAAACCAAAATATCTAGAGCTGATAAAGTTCACTGAAGGTTAAGCAGACAAGCCTTTATTCAGGTTCTTAAAAGCATTAATGTTGCAGAAAAATTGGCCTGCAGATCAGTGAGTTAAGACTGAAGCATTTAAAGATTAACCCCCTTAAAACTTTAATCACTTCAGGCTGTAGCTAGCTCATTTGCAACCCAGTTTCTCCCTTATGCCTTATTTAAAATATAGGTAAAATGTTCAGGTATCAGATTTTTTTTTTTTTTTTTTTTTTTTTTTTTTTTTTTACAGAAAACAAGCATTACACCAAAACAGTAAAACAAAAATAACACTAAATGATTAGCACTTGAATTTTAAGAGTATCTCTTCTGTAGCAATGTCTAATGATTCTATGATTTTCAGAGACACTCTGTCGCAAATCTCTAGAAGTTTAGGCAATCACTACTTTAAGATCTGTTTTACTTTAAAATGTCTTCAATTGACTGATAGCAACTCTGTTTTACATCACAACCATGAAGACAAATTAGGTGTTTGATTTTTTGTTGTTTTTGTTTGTTTCTTTGTTTTGATTTGATAGCTTTTTTCTCCCCTGTCCCCGCTGTGAAGCTCTAACAGCGTTATCTATCTGCGTAAGATCTCAGAGGTGTAGCTGTTAGTCACTCTTCCGAACTGTACATCCTTGTGAAGTAGAAAGCTGTACAGGACTCCAAAGATGGTTTTGTCAAAAGATTGAGATCTTTTAGGTCAGTCAAAATTCAGACATGCTTTGAAAATGCAAAAACATCTTTCCTTACACTCATTTGATTATTTTTTTCTCATATTCCAAGTCTCAGGTTAGTTGGAATCTGGCAGCTGAATCCAGTACTTCATAAAAGACATATTTCATGTATAGTTAAGAGCTCATATCTGAAGCTGCTTAAACATCTAGAAATGCTGAAATCAACACCAGTGCATAGTATGCTCATACCAACATCAACTCCTCCTCTAAGAGGAGGCAAGCATCCTGCTTGCTCTCAAGGGAATGCACACAATCTTTCTTCAGAAGCATTTTTCTTTGCATCATAATGCGTGTAATGCCTTTCTCCAAAGGAAAAAAATACATAATTTTTTTTATAATTATAAGATGTAATTGTAAGTAGTTATTTGGATAGGCCATTGGCTTGTATAGAAATGTATGTTCAGTTGTCCACTTGTCTATGTCTGAAATTAAAATTATGAATAACTGATAGCTCTACTAACGGTTAGACAGGGAAATTTTCTTCCCTTTACTCACAAACTGCAAATATACTGTATCCAATTTTAGACAATGAATCTATTTCCAAGTGTAACTTTCATTGGCCTAATTAGCATTATCCTCCTAACTCTGAGTAATGCCAATGACATGTAGTTTAGGTAATTTAGCCCTCTGACCAAAACAAGTACACACGGTGACACTGCACACCAAGGTATGCAAGTATACATTGTAACACTACATACCAAAGCTTCCTTCTTTGATGTATTACTAATTAAGATGACTAGAAAGGTTTATAACAGAATTAAAATTGGCTTATAAATAAGAAAAATATGCAGAAATGTAAAGCCAACTGATGCAAACATACGCTCTCAAAGATTCTTTCTACAAGAGAGAACAAGAAGTTTGACCATGCTAATATAAAGCCAGTGTCTCTCTCTCTTGATTTTAGAGTTATTTTTAAACTTAAGGTGTATTTGTGTAAAGCTGAAACAACTTCTCCAAAACAAATTATGGCGAAGGATACCTGAACATATGTACCTAAAGTATCATGCAACTAATCACACTGGTAAATTTTAATTGCATACTCTAGAAGCTAGTGACTTAAATGCTTCTCTGAGACAAATACTTGTTCTTAAATCTCTCTTTGCTCTTCAAAATCAGCTTATTTCCAAGAAGCATGCATGAGAAAACTCACATTGGTCTGCAATTCGTCAGTAAACTAAAGATGCTCAGATTCTAAGCTGAAATTATAAAATATGTTCCCTATTTTGCCCTTTGAATAACCCACAGAAGATCCTAGCACACTGGAGAAGAGCGTCCTGCTGCTTTTGAAGTGACGCAGTCAGTAGATATTAATATGCAATGTTACAAAGTCTCACACCTTACTCTCAGTTATATGACATTTAACAAACAGTTTAAAAAATATTAGTGTCCTTATTAGCAATTGTAGATTTTTTAAAATGGATTATTGATTATTACAGGATGTTTCACAAGAATTTGCAGGTGACTCCATTCTCAATGTTTCTCTGTTCAGTTATAAACAAAACAAAGGTAGAAGCTGTAAAGCTATGAAAGAAATGGAAAATGCAAAGAATGAAAAATCAAGAAAAGTCCCGTTAGGTCATTTTATGAGATGCAGACAGGTAGAAGCTCTATTAAAAACACACCGACCAAGACCTAATGAACACTGTCATAGCTTTGCTCACTTACCAGTGACAAGAAGAAACCATAAAATTTATCTACCAAGATAAATTCAAACTCTTGACTTCAATAACATTTCTTAAAGTGTATTTCTGTTGAATTTTGGACAATGTGTTTATTTCAGAATTTACGCTTATGTTAAACAAAACCAGGATGTTTCTAACACACAGCACATATAAAAATAGAAACAGTTTAAGTTAACACTCTTGATACTTAATATGAATATACACGCACCAAATGTAATACACTTCAGGAAAGTTTAAACTGCAGTTACGTTTTATAGCAACCCAATTTTCACCATATCTATGTCAAATTAACTGAACGACAAATACAGTGAATGAACAACTCTGTTTTCTACATTGAATTTATTCAGGTCTCAGAAATCCGGCCAAACTGGAGTCACTTGGGGGTATATGCAGGGTTGTGGGGAGAGAAGAGCCCTCCATCTTGGAGGATTTTGTCTATTAGTTTTTGGGTGAGCTTGGGCAAACTGCATCTCCACAAGCTGTGCTGATCACTAGGGTTCTAAAAGGGCATTTTCCATGTTAAAGTACTAAAACTTGGGGAGTGAGTAGGGGCATAGGTCTTCTCTGAGATTTCTGTGCCCCTTGTTTCAAAGAATACCATTAACAACGTGAATGGAAAAGGTATTAAATCACATCATCCATTAGCTGCCACGATGAATTATCTGATTTGATGTACATTATTTGTCCAAGTAACTTAGACATTCAGTGTCCAACCTCACAAATAATACACTGCATAAAACACCCGGGGAGGTGGGGGATGACCACAATTATCAGTCAACAATCTCAATGATTCATGGTAGAAGAACTAGCTTAAACCTCAAAAATAAAATTCCTCCTTCAACCCTAACACTAGACATGAAAAGCTTTGACCTTTTTTTCCCCTTCATGAAAACACAGTGGATAACACTTTATTTTTTTAATACAAGCCATTGTTGTTTTGGTTTGGTTTTCATTTCCCATTTAGAGAAACCATGTAATTCCACAAAGATCCTTCATTCAAAGGGCAGGAAACACACTTAACAGATTTTAACTCAAATTCTTCATAGAACTAAGTACGATTCATAAAAATGTCTACCTTCTTTCTCAAACATTGTTGTCAACTATTCTGTTTTTACCTTCTTTCTCCTTTTTTTCCAGGTTTGCCTGTTAGCAACTTGATGATATTAATGTTGTCCTTAAGAGGACAAGCAGAAAGTCGTAACATAGTGTTTCTTCGTTCCTTTCCACCAATGCTGATTCATGCTACACTTAGCCAAAAACTTGAACATAACATCCTGCCAGTATCTGACTCTCACAAATGATTTACTTTAGTACATGACCTTTGCAATATCTCTTCAATCTTAATTAAATAAAATTTTATTACCAAGTTTGGATAGCAATTCAAAACTTGAATAATTGTACAGACTAGCGGAACAGATGTCCTTAACTTTTAGGTAGCTAGATTTTGTTTTACTTGGGAACTTTAAATCATCAAAGACTTTGCTTACTGAGTCATTTGGGTACAGATACAGTATGAAGTAGCTTCACTGCTTTAAGCAAAACTGTGCTCATTTATTTCAAAACATCATTGTAAACGAGCTGTGTTACTTTGAAATTGGTAATTGATGATTAAAAAAAACACCTTAGTATGCTTCAGATGCTTGCAGTTGTTTAAGGCAAGATCAGACCACCTAGTTCAACCCTAAGAGAGTGGTTTAGAAATGAACAAAAAACGCCTAGGCCTTATTTTTCTTCTAAAGATCTGCAAGTGTGTGTACTGTGTAAAACACTCACTTATCTGAACTGGGTGCTCACCGAGCATACACACTGGCTAGGCATGCACTAAGACGACAGCTCCCAGCCAAAGTACACAACAATTGCTATACATAGTGGTATAATGTTGTAACAGTAGTAGAAATACTCCAGAGAAAGCAGGAGCTTCCATTGTTTCAGCACAGCACTACATTGCTAAATGTAGTATTATGCAAGTGTACCACAAGCACTGTAACTATCCATCACGTGTATCGGAAATAATGCTTGCACCAGTAATTAATGTATGACATTCCCCCAGAACATAAGGATTGTGCTTGACTATGAAGAAACTTAAACCACACTTGAAAACAAGCAGCCAGTCGTGTACACCAGCACACAATGAACACAAACCTCTACCACGTAAGAGCAGGCGCAAGCATTAAACACCAAGATGCCCTTTCCTCCTTACACAGGAGAAGACATAGCCAAAGGCATGACTCTGTGAGTTAGCTAAACAGCACGTGAAAGGTATCATATCAATAAAAGCTTGCTATGTCTGCTATATCTGTGTAGTAAGTTTAATGAAGCATCAGTGCCTTTGTCCTCTGCAGCCAATTTTGTCCTGCAGTGCAAAGACTTCTATTGCAACACTTCCTACAGGCCATCTCCTTCCCTAGCTCATCCTGTCCCAGAAGTTCCTAAGTTCACAGCAGTAAGTTTCACTCTGACTTCTCAGAAACCTAATTTGCAGTGTATGACCACATATTTCATTTCTCTGCAGGACTTCTTAGGGGCGTGTACCTAATGAATGCCTGACCTCGATGAATAAGATAAACCTACACATTGTATTATCAGACCAAGGGAAGGAAAGAATGAATTATCACAAGGAGTATTTAAAATAGATCACCATATGCCAGTCTTGTTCAGCACAGTTTTCCTTAGCACTCCTTATGCTATCTGTTCAGGACAGAGTACTGGGAAAAACCAACCATTATAATGAAGCCAATTAATCATGATGTTATTTTTATTTATTTTACAGTATACAATTACACATTTTTATTTATTTGAAAATCATTTGAAAAGTCATCTGCAATCTGAAGGATGCTTTTAAAAAATGTGGTCAATGATAAACTTATTGACGCAAACCAAACATAAATACACTGTAACTTTGCAGCAGACTTACTGTATTCTAGGAATACCAACTTACAAGTAAAGAACAGTAATAAATTATTATTCTAAAAGCCATTATCTATCCCCTTTACTCGCATAACTTGTCTCCATTTCCTGTCAAGGTAAATAATATGTTATTGTGTGAAGGCAAACACATCTTCTAACTATATGTTAAAGAAGTTCTAAAAATTATGAAATGTAGTGCAAACTTACCAACTCTATTCCCTGTGGAAAAGGAGTATCTTCCCAGTCCTTCTGAGGAAATCTTTGTATTATTTTTCCCAAACCTTCTGCTGGGCCTGCTGAAAAATAAATTCAATTACTAAAAGATAAAGTTCAAATACAAACTGGTGAAATTTCAACTGCCATAAGTTTTAGAATATTTTCAGAATATACCAATACTAGCAGCCCAAGAAGCTAAACAAACTCCTCAAATGTGCCTTGAAGTCACACAATAAATATAAATCCTAATATTCTCCAGTAGCAACATGAGGAGTTGCTATAGGAAATGAAGCTGCAAACTACATCCAGCCTACAGCTGCCATGCATACTTACAGTGATAAATGATTTGGGGCTATTACAGGCTACAAACAGAAGTAAATTAAAATAAAAAGTAATGGATGATCCATTATTAGAAAAATAAAAAACGAAAATCAAACATTTGTCAAAAGGTCGTCTTCCAAACAGATAAGTTCATAGGTTAAAAGTTCAGACAGTTTACCTAGAACATTACAGTGCCCTGACATGAATCGGTTCGTTTCCTAGGACATCAGCAATTTTCTGCACTAAAAAGAGTAGAGAAAAAATGTTTACTTCTACTAACTTTGCTCATCCAATTCTCTCGTTTTCCTTCTTTTTTTTTTTTAAGATACAGTGCAATAGATACGAAGCCCTTCAGAAAAGCCACAGATGTTCAACTGTTGTGTTCTGTCATCCTGAATGGTGCAGGAACACATGCACAAACATGGATCTGTGTGTTCCTCATGCTGGAACTGTTGGAGAACATCTTGAAAAGAACCATAACCTTTCTTACTGAAGTTTAGCTCTGGGATAAAGCACAATGTAATGTAGCAAAGCAAAAGTAAACTTACATTAACCAATATGCCTTCGTGGTTTTTAGCTGGGACAGTTAATTATCTTTGTAGAGGTTCACACAATGCTGTGGCTTGGATTTTTGATGAAAACAGTGGTGATAACACACCTTGATTAGCTGTTGCAGAGCAGAACTTGCACAGAGTCCATGTCATTTCAGCTGCTGGTGCTGCTCTGCCCGCAAGCAAGCTGAGGGTGCACAAGGAGCTGGGAGGGGACGCAGCCAGGACAGCTGACCCTGACTGGCCAAAGGGGTGTCCCACAACATGTGGTGTCACGCTCAGCAATATCAGCTGGGGGAAAGGAGGAAGAAGGGGGGAGGCATGTAGAGTGATGGTGTTTGTCTTCCCAAGAAACTGTTCTGCATGATGAGCGCTGCTCTCCTGGAAGCAGCTGAACAGCTGCCTGCCGATGGGAAGTAGCAAAGGATTCCTGGTTTTGCTTGGCTTGTGCACACAGCTCTTCCTTTACCTAGGAAACTCTTTACGGCAACCCAGTTAAGATGAATCTTCAAAGAGTCACCAACATAAAGAAAGATCTGACTTAAAAATAAAGTTTTGTGGAAGGATGCATTATAGCAATGGCACATTTTAAAGGGAAAATGTGGAAGTGAGTAGTTCTTCATCACAAGATACAACCATTGGAAGAAAGAAGTTTCCCATCAGATGTGAAGACAAGTAAAGAAAAAAAAAAAAAAAAACACAAAACACTTAATCCTTCCACAGAGAGGTCCTATGACAGAGATTTGCAGATCACAGAATCACAAAACGGCTCGGGTTGGAAGGGACCTTAAAGATCATCTGGTTCCAACCCCCTGCCATGGGCAGGGACACTTCCCACCAGCCCAGGCTGCCCAAAGCCCCATCCAGCTTGGCCTTAAACACCTCCAGGGCTGGGGCATCCACAGCTTCTCTGGGCAGCCTGTGCCAGGGCCTCACTACCCTCTGAGTGAAGGTTTTCCTCCGAATATCTAAACGTCCCCTCTTTTAGTTTAAAGACATTACCCCTTGTCCTACCGCTCCCGATGAGTCCCTTTCCAGCTTTCTTGCAGGGCCCCTTAAGGTTGTGGAAGGTACCTAATAAGGATAAAAGGTACCTAAAATAGCATTTATCTTCAAGCGTGTTATATATTGCAAATATTTTTGAAGCTTGAATCTGCAGTTAAGCCTTCTGCTCTGCAGGAGGTCGGTGTGTGTGTTTAACATGGATTACCACTCTCAGTACTGTTCGGGAGGAATAGATTATGGGTATGCAAATACAAAACGAGCATCTCATTTACTCCAAGTGTTTAACCATGTGAGTAATGATAAAAAGGGCATAATCAGTGTCTTAGCTACACATACGAAATAAGCGTGCCTGATCTGGATAAGGCAACAACTAATTTGCAGAAGGGAACGGCTGGGTAACAATTTCTGTAAACGTGTGCGCAGTAAGTACAAACCTAACAGAAGCATAACCTTTACGTGTCTCCTTTCCCTACTGCAGATGTTCAAATTAATTCATGTGTACCAGATCCAACTACAACTAGACCATCATCAAGCGCACCAACGCACTTACCTGCCTCTTCAGGCTCAGATTTAACTGAAAACGTCACGGTAGTGCCTAACGCAACTGAGACGGAACGGGCCTTGAAAAAGCTGAAATTTCAGGTGGTATGTGTAACTGAAACTATCTTACCAACTGAGGAGACTACTACCAACACGCCAGGGGAATACTCACTTGACTCTCCCAACTACACTTCCCATGCTGCCTTTAAGAACGATGGCGTTGTCTTTGGAGGTAAAGGCTATGGGTGGTAGCTCTTCAGTTAGGAGAGCTGGTTAGTTATGTAGATGTTAGCAGGAAAACTGTTTACTGCTGGTCTTGCTTGCTACTCCACTGTACAGTTTTTTTGCAGATCTCTGTTAAGGAAAAATCAAAAAATAGAACGGGAAGAAGGCACACTTACATACATCATTTTGCCCTTTCAGTAATGCCTATGCCTTCAGCATGCATTTAGATGCATCCATCCCCTGGTGTCCTAGATTTTGTATGACATAAACTTTCCCTCTGAACTGAGGCACTCTGCATCAGGTGGGCTTCAAAAGTGCCTATGCTGACATTGTGACAAACAGCAGGTCCCCACTCTGTACATTGTACAATTCACTTGGTTAAAATAGAGAAGGAAGTAACTCGGTAACCTCTGTCCCTCTCTCCGCTGCTTTCACTGGTTAAGTAACAGCCTTTGCCCATTTTATCTAAGTAAAATAAAATAAGGTGATTAAGGTTTTCCAATGAAAGAATAAGTGCTAGATCCCTACCACATTCCCTCCACTCAGTATCTACAATTTCCAAAGGCTCCTTTCAAGGTCCCTTCATTAGTTCTTAGCCCTAGAAGGACATTCCTTTAATACCAAGTGAAAGTCCTGTTAACTAGCCCTAATTAATTAAACGTGTTACCCCATTAAACACACACACTGAGCAGCCTGTGGACTTGCAGCTCAGCCTCCTCAGTTAGTGCCTCCAGCAACTTCACAGATCCCCAAAGCTTTTTCCTGTTCATTCCACTCCGTTTACTGAGAGCGACAGGAAGAACTGGTAGACATTAATACAGGCACTTTGGATTTAAATTGGAAAAACAGCTTATCTCCATATTAATGGATTCAGATAGTCACAGTCAGCAGAATGGAAAGGTTTCTGTCTTTTGGTATCCTCTCAAACAATGTCCGAGCTGCCCCAAAACCCAGTGGAAATGCCATAACCAACACTGCTCACTATATGCAAAATGATCACATGGAATTTTTATTATTATTATTTTTCAAGACTGCTTAAGCTCAGATGCACTAGCCACATCCCTCAAACTATTTAATATAGCATACACATGCATGAGCACAGCATGAAAGATCACTGCATGTTAACACCCTACAAAAGCAAGACTTCCTATACTTTAACTGAAGTATTTTGCAATGATTTTTCTTCAATTGTTAAGATATTTAAATGTAATATGGTGTACAAAAATTGTGATGATCTTATAGTAATTTTGAAAGCTGTGATTTCACACCTACAACAATGAACTATAATTTCATTTGCATGAAGATAAGTAGAAAAAAATAATAATAAAAAGAACTCCAACAGTATCTTTACCTTGAGGATTACTGAAGTCAACCTATTACAAACCAATTCTGACCAAACAGCAAATTAGGCTTGAATTTTTAGACATACATTATGTGCCTTTCTTATACATATTCATAGCTAATTTGTCCAAGATCAGAACAAAATTTTAGCCTGTAGGAATTCTGAATCAGCAGTGTATACCTTAACAAATTAAAGAAAAAGCAACTTTTCTCCCCAGATAAACTCTTCTAATCTGCCCTCTTTCTCATTCCCTTCTTCCCATCTTTCTCTTTAAGCAATACAAACATGCAACACATTAAAATTCTGGCACAATTCGCTGGTTCCTGAACCCTAGTCCCCTAAACTCCCTTCTTGTATAAATCTTTCCCCATGAAAGGTCACATGCCATCTCTTGCTTGCCCTTGGAATTCCAGAAGCAAGCTGTTAATGCAACTTACATTCCAAATTAATGAGAACTGTGATAAACTCTGTCTTTTTACTTACAAACCCATGATAAAAATACATTTGAGTTGTACATTTGAGTTAATAATTACACAAGCAAAGCTCAGGGTATAAGAACTTTGTTGATCTGTAAAGAAAACTACAAAATACATCGTTTTCAGTCTGCACAGAAGAAACACTACAGATCATCAAGAATGAGGGGGCACTACACAAAGAACAATTAAGCCACGCAAAATACTTCAAAGCTACCATTATACATCCCAGATATAAAGTTACTAGATCGTTTTGAGTACTCAGAGGCAAAGGTTTACATGTTGAAATTCAGAAACATGCTGACAGTGAAAGATACACAGGTGCAAGTGGCAGAGTAAAGTGCTGCTTATCCTTCACAAAACAGTACTGAGTGCTCCAGAAATCACTAAAATCCGCTGGGAAGTGAAATCTTTTGCATCAGTGCTCTTAAACAATTTGAAACAGCAAAGGGTAAACATTTTAAATCTAACAGAAGACACACAACAAGAATGCTAACAAGCAATTAATGGAATCGGAGCCCAGCACAGATGATAATGGTTGCTGTGACAACTCTTAATACCAAGCCCCACTACCTCATTTCCACACACAACAACCTTTGCTTCTCCTCAACACCTATCAGCCATACCTACAAGCAGCCAACTACCCGAATTCCCCCGCAGATCACAAGAACCCACTGCTAACGTGACCTTCAGCAAGATCAGACAGCTGAATGTGAACAGAACAAAAAAAAAAAAAAAAAAAAAGAGGAAAACTCAATTTTACCAATTAGAAAGATCGGTAGACCATTTTTACCTAACGCTTGTATAGTTTGCAGGCTGGCTCCCCTACTGAAATTAGTGTTTACAAACATGCATGGATTACGTCAAACAACAATAGCTCAGATTAGGAGGATATCCTTTACGAAATAAACACTCAACATAGCAATTGTTTTAAGACATACCACTGACACTTAAGCACAACTGAAATCAACCTTCAGTTCATAAACTGAAGGGGCAGTTTAGGGGCAGTTCCTGCCCCTAAACCCCAATACAAATTGCGAGCATGGCCCCTTTATGGGTCCCCTTGGGCTCCCTTTAGCAGGTCTGCATTCTTCACTCTTTCTTCACAAAGAACCCACCCAAAATAACTGCCTTCCAGTTTTCCCCCTTTGATGTCTTCCTGTTCTAGGGCTGCGGCAGGGAGCAGGGTGGCAGAGGAATAAAATAGTCTAGGTGGCAGCAGAATCAAATTTGTATCAACACATGTTCCCAGGATTTCTTGTTTTGCACAGTTTTCAGTGACATTTTCTTTAAGAAACTGCTTCTTAAGGAACAACACTTAGACCGGAGCTTACTGGAAGCTGGACTAAGGAAGAACCGAAGAATTCAACTCTTCGGTACTATCTATGGCCTCTGGGCAGTGCTGTAGTGGTTTCTGGTGTGTTTAAGACGGTCTTTTCAGTTCTGCCACCCCCGATAACAGAAGGACTCCTGTTATTTGGCTTGTAACTCTCCAGTTATGCTACAGAAGTCTTGATGACAAGAAAAAAATATCACAAAAGATATCTCTGTTTTAGAAGAGTTTAACTCAGTCCCAAGATGGAAAGCAGAGCTGGAACCAAGGTAAACAAGAACACTAAATACCTAGAAAGGAAAATACTTCTTTGATATGGCACAAAGTTCTAAAATCTGCTCAAAGCCACTGTAACACATTACAAGTTATGTGCATCTTAAAGTCTGAAGTAGAGTGGACATGAAAATTTACCTAAAGAGAATTTAACTAGTGTATTCTACAGAGGAAACACTTTATTGTGGCCTAACAGCCATAAAAGGTTAAAAAAAAATGCCGGTGCTTTTAGCAAGGCAGACTTCCCACAGTGACCACAGATATCATTATTTGTGCAACTGGCAAAATTCATAGTCAGTTCATCTTAATGAAGTCAAAGAAATGCATTCAACAATCTTGGGAATCTGAACAACAGACATCCTGGATGCTTGCCATATTATCAAGGATATAAAAAACAACAGGATAAGATGATCTTTCGATACTTCTCTTTGTAAACAGGAAAATTGTGTTGAACTTCTCAGAGAAAAAAAAAAAAAAGTTGTACTTTAATCCTCCCCAAATGTACTGACACAGTTAGTCAGAACTACCTGAGACACTTGGATGGTTCCATTTCCTGAATGTCTCAGTATTTGATTTTGGTACTTTTCTGTTCTGCAGAACCGATAATCAATTCCTACTCAGTAAGAAAACCTTTAAAGTAGGTTTGTGAAGTCTTGGAAAAATTAACCTTTAGGAATGAACTTCATCCAATGCAATGCAAAATGAAAATGGACAAATATTATACAATGCAGAAGAGCAAGGAAGCGAAATCAGAGGAAAGTGAAACATGGTCAGAATGAAGAGGTAGAAGAGCGAATAAACAAATGTTATAATCATTATTGGTTCAATGCATATTTACCTACTCCAGCAATATCTAATACCACTCACTGGCTGACAGCACACAAAATGATTTGGCCAGCCATTACTCACTCCATCATTTTTTCTCTCTGAATAGCCACATACCAAACATCACCAAGTCAGAATTATACCTGAGAGTTTTTTAGCTATGTAAAGTGCTATCTCATTTTCAACGCTGTGTTTTAGACCAAAAGCTTAGCAACTAGTGGCCATGACCTCACTGACATTTTCAATTGTTATTTATGTAAAAACATATTTCCTTTTGCTGCTGTGGCAACTACCGTTTTTAAAAGCCTATGTAGCAACTTTGGCAATAATCTGAAGTGTTCTATAAAACTCTAGAATTAGAAACTGAAGAAAACATTACACTGTCTAGAGCCTATAGAGGTGTCAGTTACTATTGAAGAACCCTTCATTACCACCACCTTTCACTGGGATTCTCATTACCCCCAGATTTTATCTGAGTAAGTTACTGGTGCATTTACTACAGCTTGGCTCTAACACTTGCGAACCTCATTTCCAAAAAGAACTCTGGGACACGCTACACTTCCAGACATACACCACATTTTTGTTGGGTGGACAATAACACAGCTTTATAAAAGTCTTGAAAGAAAATAACTGACAAGAGAAAGCAATGGTGAACGTTAAACTGCTTTCAAGCTATTCTCTCCCCAGTGGTTGGCATAATATTCAAGAAGCTAGGAAAAAGCTTGAGGGACTGGAAGGGAGAAAGTTTCCTGCTCACAGACAATTCCCCTTTTTGTTTGCAAACAACTGACTTCTGCCAGCTTTTGGATAGGAAAGGAAGACCAGAGTTAAAAATAAGCATTCTATATTGAACAAACATTCTTTTGAATACACCAAACTGAACAAGACTTCCCCAGCTGTCTTGGAAAAAATCTGTTCTATTTATTTTCAAGGAAGGTATAAAAATTAAGATGACAAAACTGCCCTCTGCTTTGTACTTAGAATCCAGGTCTTAGAGCTTCTCTGAGTGCTCAAGAAAAATAAAATAAAATAAATAAAATAAGATTTAGGGAATTCCTGAATATGAAGATTCAGGTGCAAATGCAACAGTTATAAGATATTCTCTAAGTGAGAATATCTAACGTCTTTTGGCTATTTATTTCAAGCACAAGCATGTGTTAACATGTTTCTTTTTTTCTTTTAGCAGAGTAGAAACAAAACTAAGGTGGGGGGGGGGAATGCTACATCTATTATTTTTACCAAGTACAGGTTATTGCTCAGATATACAAAATAATAAAATAGAAACATCTGACAGCTAAGATAGGAAGTAGGAGCAGATCTTAGAACTTTTGGAAGTGTTTAATCATGCCTGGTAATAGGCAGAGAAAATCATAATTATATGCATTGTATGCATAATTATATGGATGATATCACACAGATAATAATCCTAAACAAAATTCAGACTCAGTATGCTGAATACGGATATATGCCATTAATGTCTAAAATGTCAGAAAAACAGCTTACTCTTTTGGTTTTGGCTTGGGCCCATGTTTGGGTTTTGTTTGTTCAGCTTTATTTGTACCTGTGTGAACTTTGAAAAATAAGGTTGCAATGCTGAGACAAAAAGAGATTCTTTCTGTGACATTCTGTGGAAATATGAGAGATCACGTGGCAGCAGCAAAAAGACACACTGTTCAATGTAATTTCAGTTTAAATGCCATCTAAAGTATCATAAAAAGTTTTTCACTTTGAAAGACCCACATACGTGGTTATGAAAATACATTTTTTAATTGATCCTTTAGGACCTTCCAATATTTAGCCAAGTTACAGACAGAACTCTGTAAGTGTCAAAGAAAATTTCTTAATATTCTATTATATTCTATTTCTTAATATTCTATTAATATTCTATTTTCATAAACATATGCTGAATAACAAATGAGAGAAGAAGGGAAAAAATCAAGTTAAACAAGGGAAAAGAAAAAAATCATGACAAAACGACAAAAAAAAAAATACTGAAAATCTAGATGAGGAGAGCAAGAAGGAAGACCAGGTAGCAGCACTGTGAGCATCAAGCTATTGAAGGCTGAATTCTCAAACGGCTTGATCCCAGTTGTTAGGATCTCATTTTAATAAGGTCAGAGCACAGATAATTTTTTTAATATATCTTTAACATCTGTTCCACATGCTGTCTGATGTGCAATAGCATTTTTATTATCCTGTAAGTTTTTTCTAATACAGAATACATCTACAGTTCTATTGGACTACCTAAATACACACACACACAAAAAAAGTTTCCACAAAACTTATCAGAACTCAGTACCTTCAACCTCTTCTGAACTGCTAGCTCTCTGGCTTACCCAGGACATCTTCACTGCTCCTCAGTCGGTTTCCTGAAGAAACAAGGCTTATGCAATGCATCTTGTGTTAGCCTGTAGCTTCTCTCTACTCCCTTCAGCTGCTAGCTATAAGCATAATTAATAGTAGGAATACAAATCCAACCTGATAATATAACAATAACACAGTTACTATCAAACTCAACGCATCATTCAGAATATTTGCCTTTTGTATTGCTTATTCTGAGATACAAACAAGGAAATTTTTCTTTTACAGAAACTGTGTCTTGAGATCAGGAAATGCTTCCAGAACTGATGCGCACACTACCAGAATAGTATTATATCCAGCCTGTTTGACAGAACATCAGCAGTAGCTGAACACACATGTTGGAATAAGCAAATACACAGGTCTTCCTTTGAAAATATCTGTGAAGTTTTGGACGAAGACATTTTTAAGGCAAAAATTTCCCTCGAAGCACACATTTATATCCAATGGTCTGAAAAAGTGGTTTTGTTTGAGGGAAGGAGTCATAGAGCTTAAATTCTGTCAAAAGAAAAGAGCTTTGACGCTAACTCTCATAAAAATGGTGATTCAAGAGAACATTCCAAAACAAAAGACAAAAATGTCACGCCTATTGCATCTATAAAGTCAAAATAATACAAAGCAAATGGCTTTCTCAGAATGTATATAAGATATTTTCCCTATTGGAGAGGTTCGCAAACAACCACTAAGAGAGGAAAAAAAAAAAAAAAACAAAAAAAAACCATTTGCTCCAAAAATTACAGTGGTTTGTGTAACAGCATTTAAGACCTCCTGTCAAGAGGGAATTCACGCAAACATTAAGAGTGCATGAAGAATCTTATCCCTACCTCAGTCTATCTTTGAAAAAAAGATAAAATTAGAGTACCGGGGTGAATTATCACCTGAAAATGTTGCTGATGAGGAAAAATGTCGCACTACAAGACCAAATGTGTCTTCTCAAGCTTTGACTTGTTTTAAAGGCACCAGGGAGTCGGATATATCTAATTAGCAGGGAATGCAATGTTGCAAAAGAGTAAGCAAAACACTTCCCAGAGCTGGCTGATAACTTTAGTTCAGTATGAGGCTCACCAACACACAGACTCATGATAAGCAAGCAGGGTACATTTTTTGAGAGACAGAAAGAAGACTGAGCACAGATTTTCTATGCTATGAGGCAGAACGAATACAGCAGTAGAACACAGTTCTAGATGCCTTGACTTCCCATAATTGAAGTTTTGACTCTGTTAGCAAAAGATTTATCTTCACTACAAATCAGCATTTTTTTCTTAGAAACTGAATGTATTCTGCCTTTCCCTAGATCCTCATCTATCTTTTGAAGTAAACCAACCTATGTAAAGCATATGGCTGGAGTAGGAAAAGAAACATACATTTACAAGTTCAATTGGCTTAGTATTCCTGACCTCTATGAAAAAAAAAAAAAAAAAAAAAAAGAGATAAATGGCTATAGCAAAGAAAGTCGTTTCTGTGATTTATTTTAAAACAGTTTGGCAGCCAAACGTTTTGCAGCTACCTGTGAAGTATAAAGAGCTAATAACAAGAAAGTGGTTGTTTTCCTTTTAAAACCAACAGAATATACAAATCAATGTTATACATGTAAAGCCACACCATTTGTCACTATTTAGATCTCAGTATATTTTACAGAAACTATCTGAAAAATTTACTGAAATATCCAAATATGCTGGCTCTTTCTTCTAAAAGAAGTTATATTAAAGTCCTTGAAGATGAACATGTTAATGAGATAGTTCTGCATAGTCTAGTTTCTAACATCTTTATCGGTTTGATGCTAACAGCAAAAGTAGCTGAGCAATAAATTGAGTTTATTACAAGAACAGAAATAGCTGAAGATGCTCTTCTAATTCTTCTACCAGGTAGAAAGGTGTTATTTGAGTTACCCATCACCCCCACTCTTTTTGGTTAACATAACACAGAGTTCTCTGCACATACCACATACAGATCACAGATGAAAACTCTATTAGCCTCCTTTCCATAGGAATAATATTATAAAGCACATAAAAGAAACACAAGAGAGCACTGCTTTAAATACATAAAGAAAGCAAAAATGTGAAGTTCAGATTTTTTATGCAATGCTCAAGATATGCATAAATAAAGAGGAACAAGTTCACATCCTTCAACTCTTCTTTCCCCAAAATATCCCCAAATTTTGAAGATATTAACGGGCAGGAACTTGTTAGTCAACTTGCACCAATACACGCAGACCTGGATCTAACAGTGGCTACTGCATTTTTATCAGAAAATCCTGTCAGCTTCAGATTTGAAGGGTTTGTGGTGTTTGGTTTTTTTTTGTTTTGTTTTTTAATTTTGGTACCACTCTCTCAAGAACTACCACCTCATAAAGGAATAGCATTTGTATCGTCTCCTATAGTTTCAGCATCTTGCATTGACAGCTATTGTGCTGACAGATCTGCTTCATTAACATGATAGAAAATACCCTGCACCGACTGCTGATGCAGCCCTGAAACTCCCAGCACAAAATGGGGTATAAACCAGCGGTAGGAAGTAGGAAGATGTGTACAAGGCTACATTGTACTAAATAAAATCATTGTTGGGACCATTAGATTTAAGGAGAAGCCATTTAATTTTCAAACATTTTGCCTGATACTTCACCTTCGGTCCAACAGCTGCACTCAAAAGATATTGTCATTGTTGCGGATGTCAGAACACAAGCTTAGTATTTCAACTTACAGCACTTTTTATCCTAACACCTCAAAATCTCTAATAAAGGACACTATGTTTGGTTACCATGCTGACAGATAGCCTATCAAAACAGAGATACCCCATCGTATATGCAGAGAAAGATTAATTGCTCAAAGCCACGAGTAAGTGATAAAGTTTTATGTAAAACATCCGCACAGCTACTTTGTCTCGGCAAAATGTCTCCACCAAGGGGTTTCAGTTCTTGTGTCGCCATGCATCTGAATGCTTAAAAATGTCATTTGATTTTTATTAAGCAGTACTATTGCCACAAAAAATAATTCTCACCACATTCTGTTCTCAGCTGTAGCCTAATAATAGGCATTCTTTAAACTTCAGTAAATAATTGTCTTTAGTTGTGGTATTCTTATGTAGTCTGCATATAGAATATTTTCTTAATGTGACAGCAAGAAGAATTCTGCAGCATAAAAGGCACTAGGCAGTGATTCTCCAAGAGTGTTTTTAGTATTACAGTAGTTCTGAAGAAAACAGCAGCTAACACTCTTATATAGACTTCTGAAGCCCTGCCAGGATGTAAATTGAATGACCTGACATGAATTCTAACTGACAGAAAGCCTAGTAATTCAGTTACTTGAGATGGAAAAAGGCACATTACTGGAACTGAAACATACGATCACACTCCACATACACAAACAGGAAACAACAGAGAAGGAATATTGCCACGGGAAGTTTACTTACCAGGAACCAGAGCTGAAGCTACAAGGTGCTCACGCAGCACAAAACATCCTATTACTTGAGGCTGGAGAACACTCTATTGCAGAGAGAGGAATGCTTTCACCCGGAATATCTTGTCTTGAGAAATAAGGTTCATACAAGGCTATGCGTGGCCTTTCATTTCCTCTACCTCTTTCACTGAAAACCACAAAAAATAAAGGAGCCACCTAACAGAGACAGCTGCAGCAATGGTTAACAGGGGACCCATGTGTAATATCAGGGGAAAGTCTGAAGGAAAGAATACTGAAGAAGAAAAGCTATAAACAAACCCCACAAAAAATACAGATGGGCAGACATTAACACAAAGTAAGACCTATGAGAGTTAGATGTGCTTCTTTCTCAAGCTGGTATTTCAACATAACCCATATGTCCCTTCAAAAAGTGGCTATAACTTCAAAGCCACCCACCTAGCATGATAAATGCACTCAGTAGATGCTTTTCTGCAATTTACAAGGACAGAATTTTCTGCAATTTACAAGGACAGTCTTCTCTTGACAGAAGACAGCCTGGAAGGCGTAGCACTTTCATAGCATGATGTATGGCAGCTAGTAAGGGAATAACAATTTCAGAGACTTCACCAAGAATTGCAGAATGTCCAAATATCAAAATCGCCTACATATATGAGCAAGTGGATACAGCGACACGCCTTGTCTTTACCTTGGGCTAGAAAGATCTTTTGTTTAAAACAATGGAACCTGAAAAACATAAGCATGGCTAGACACTCGGATGTAATCAAGAGCGTATCCAAGAAAGTCTAGATACAAACACATTTAGAAGCAGAAGAGCTTCCAGTTGTTGTAGAAAGGAAAGCTGGATGGTATCACTGATCATCACAGTTCACCACTGGATTATTATGTCTGCTGCTCATGGTTTAGAAGCAACACAACCCAAATTTGTATATCAGAGTTTGAAGCCCTATGTGGGTGAGGTATTGACTGATGATCTTCCACGCACCTATACTTCCTCCTCCCCCTAACAACAGGAGTACTGAAAGAGCAAGTACTCTGCATCATGTTATCTGTTCATCTAGTAGCAGAAGGTGAGGTTAACCATCACAGCCGAGCTTTCCCTCGCTTCAAAGAGCCCGAGCCATAGTACATGGAAGTAAAACTTCTCTAACCAAGACTACAGTTGTTGCACAACCAAGCAGTGAAACCGAGCTTCCCATCTCTCATGCAACACATCTGATGTCACTGGTTTGGAGGATTTGGAGAAGTACATGTGATGAACAGTACTATCACAGCAAATATAAGAAATGTTGGCCCACTTGCCAAGGGAACACTTGCCAGAAGAATTCAGAACCCACATACTTGAAGTCATCCAAGGTAACATTTGGTGCAGTGAGTCACATGAGATAAATAGGTCATCTGTCATAAAAAGAAAATGTCCTGATTTACTACAGTGGCCAGCTGAGTAGGCAATTGCAGAACCAAACTTAAAGACCGAAACCTGTTTCTCAGGAAGATCTCTCCTCCCCAAGGATTCAAGAATAACTCCAATTACTACACAACTTGTAGCAACACCGTGTTCAGCTTTTGCACATACTAATTTTTACAGTCAACTCCACAGACCAATATCATCAAGGTCTCTCTTAATAACTCCTGAAGAAATGTCCTGGAGACAACTTGGAGTAAGAATTAATCTTGTCTGGTTTCAGCGGGCAGGAAGTCAAAGAAGAACAGCTTGTTCACTTCAGAAGAGCTGTGTGAAATAATCCGACGGCCCAAATGCACTGCGGCAAAGGAATAAATGCTTTTGCTGAAATCAGATGTGTGCTTAAGATACTCGGTT
Organism: Anas acuta; assembly: GCF_963932015.1. Lineage (NCBI taxonomy): Eukaryota > Metazoa > Chordata > Aves > Anseriformes > Anatidae > Anas > Anas acuta. The sequence continues at coordinate 63,114,457 of NC_088983.1, forward strand.
CTGAACCTGGAACTTCTATATCAAGTGCCAATCCATATGAAAAAGGATTAAAACTTTTCCTAAAAACCCCTTGGGCACCATTTACCCCAAATTCTCTATTTACCCTGTGAACAATAAAACAACAGAATTTGGAGGCTTTCAGGGACGGGGTGTACTGGGTCTGGTGGGGATAGAGTTAATTTCCTTTACAGCAGCTCACATAGTGCTATGTTTTAGAGTTGTGACTAAAACTGTGTTGATACACACCAATGTTTTAGCTATTGCTGCAGTGTGTCAAGGCCTCCTGTGCTTCTCTTCTGCCCCCAAAGTGAATAAGGCTATGGGTGGACAAGAGGTTGGGAGGCAACACAGCTGGGACAGCTGACCCAATTGACCAAAGAAATATTCCAGTACCATATAAAACATCACACTCAGCAATAAAACTGGGCGAGTTTTTACCAAGCAGACATTGCTCAGAGACAGGCTGCGCTTCAGTCTGCTGGTGGGAGGTGGTGACTGATTACTTTTGCATCAGTTGTTTTTTTCCTTCACTTATTGAAATGTCTTTGTCTTAAGCAACCATTTTCTCTCAGTTTTGCCCTTCTGATTCTCTCCTCCATCCTACTGGATGGAGTGGATAGGTGAGCAAGCAGCTGGGTAGGGGGGGGCTCATCTGCTGGCCAGGGCAAACTTACCACATAGACAATTCAAAGAGGTTAATCTGATTTTCTTTACATGCAATGGCATCCAAGCTGCAGACAGATGATAAAACATGACCAAAAAGCATGGTTCCATTCCCACACTGAAGAGCATCCTCAATTTATTTCAGCAGGTTCCATCATCCTTTCCGAGAAGATAATAGTTCCAACAGAGACCATGTTCTGGGAAGGTTCTGAGGTACTACTTTCATGAAGGCGAGGAATTTTGTCTGGAAGAGATGAACCTGCTTAGAACAGAATAAGCCTACGGTATTTTTTCTGTGATAGCGTACTGTAACCAGCCCAGACTGACCAAATGCCTGCACTGTAGCCACAGATAAGAGCTCTTGTGGAGGCAAACCTAGAACCCAAGGATAAGGAAGATGACTGCTACTGCCACAACTCTGGCACCTTACCTTCATTTTCCTGGCACAAGTAGCCATACTGTTCAAGGGCCAAGGTCTTAAAGACAGCACTACAAGCATGTCTTAGCTTTATCTTCCTGGATTTTACTGAATGAGCCAGTGCTGAACAGGTTGACAAATTTATGATGTAGACAGAAAGGTAATATCCTCAAGATGGACTTTTTAGGATGGATACACCTGATCAGCTTGCTGACAAAAACTTGCCTGGCACCAAAGTTGTGCTAAATGGTCTGACTGTAAGTGACATCACATTGTGGCAGACACAGGCCCTCAGATCCAGGGAGACATTCAGTGCCTTGTCAAAAAGACAATTTGCAATTTGAAAATCTTGTGGGTTTTTTGATTGTTTGTTTTTGATAAATAATGTTTGGTAGATCATCTTAACATTTCATGGTAAGTGGGATACAACATATGTGGAGTACAAGATGGAGACAGTTCTCAAGTTGCAAAAGAAGAAGTCGGGAAGCCAGAATATTCTTGGATAAAGAACAAATACAGAACTTTTTCTGCCACTTTGAAAAGAAAACAATTCACAGCTATGGAACACTCCATCTCCCCAAGGAAGAGACGTGCCAGATGCATTCCAGCTAACGCGTCCATGTGTTTTCTCATTCTCCACGCGCAGAGCATGAATGTTCCATCTACAGAACCAGTAAAAGGAAAATATTCCCCACTCTCAAATGTTCAACTGTAAACAGTGTTCACATTCACGTGGGCTACAAATTCAAATACAGAACTACGAATTCTGTAGTACTTCAAACGAAAAATGCATTACAGAAGAAATACTGTTAAGGGGCCCAGGAAGCCTTCCTTCTGTTTATAATACAATTCTGTAGAAAATCCTATCGACCACACTTCCATAAGGATATTTTAACCCTCTGGAATAGAGGGCAAAAGGGTACAACCAGGGACAATTGTTCTGTACTGATGTTCTCTGTTCCCGTATGTTCTTATTTTTGAACCATACAAGAATTTCAGTAGTGGAACATAACCAGATGTATCAGAGAAAGTCTTTTAATTCTGGCACATTCAGGCAAAGTCTGCTTTAAATGACTAAACATGACTAAACCTTAAATATTTAATTTGGGAGAGCTGCCTACCTACCCATGACATGTTGCAGTCACTCAGAGAGAACACTAAAAAACAGCCTAGGAAAGAATCCAAAGCCAACAACACTCCACTCCTACCTCCCAAAAAAAAAATAAATGAAAATTGCATCCAAAGTTCCAAAAGGAAAAATCATGGAACAGGAGTACTACAGTGGAAAGACTATTGTAAAATTCTTCCAGAAATAAGTATCACCTGTATATAAAGAACACTGGTGTAGGATTAAAATCATCTGTGCATTAAGCTCTATGCTGTTAGTTCAAATGTGCTGGTGGAAAAAAAAAAGTGATATAAATGATTAATAGTTAGGAAAGCCGAGGACTTGCTTCACTTCTGCGTATAATCCATGTGTACATATTTCAAAAGATTGTGCAAAAGAAGGCCTATTAAAACTGTGCTCCCTACCTATCTACAAGCAAACATTCACATTTACATACAGAGCTACTGCACTGCAATCCCATCTACTGGCTAGGACTCTAGCATGCCTTCTGTCTAACCTGTATACCATTTATGAGTGTCCAAATGGGATATCATCAGCAATAATTGGAATTCATTGGATTCTGCATATACCACAATCATAAGACTCAAATGGAAATGTTAAGAAAGTATTCAGAACCTTAACACAGCACCACATACGTTAAGTTTTATTCATCTGTTTTTATTCAGATGAGTACCACCAAACTGAACCTCCACTGTAAGCCTTAATTAGAAATGGCACCTTTTTGTTTTAAAATGCAAAAAAACAAAATTGGAGCAAATGATTATGGCTTAAGATTTCTTTGTTTCCTAGATTCCAGACCTGGAATGTTATCACTGAAGACCCCCAGGGGCTACAGGCACCACCTTCTTTAACACACAATCTCCAAAAGAAAATGCTCTGCTAGTAGTACCCAGCCTTGCCACTACATGCAAAAATGATACTAAAGTGCAAATGCCCCACAAACTTTGCAATCCTGTGGCACCTGCATGTGTAATACAGTCTGAATGTCAAATTGCCAAATTGCTTCCACCTGTTCTTAAACGCATCCTTCCAGATCGCCACAGCTACAAAGAGGAAAGAATTTCTCTGCGTGCCGGAAGTGACACATCAAAAAGACACCCCAAACTATTCCGAGATATCCTTCCTTATGCGTGTTGTCACCTTAATTAAGTACAGATTTTTTTTAAACTCCAGGGGTATCTGCAACCTACCAAATGTTCTGACAAAGATGCCTAGCATGTCATGATGACTTGAAACAAGACATTCATTAGCTTTACTTTTGTAAGACCAAAACTCTGTCTTTTGGGATGAGTTTTGACCCAAATTAGACCCGTAAAATGAGTGTCGATCAGTGCACGCTGGACCCCAGGTAACTGCTCAATGCCTTTCGTAGAACACACAGCCTTTCCAAATCCTGGCACTGAGCTCCCCATCACCTGCAGCGTGAGAGAAAAGGAACGTGCCTCAGCTCTGAGGAAGAATACGCTCTTGGGAGCCAGCTAAAGGCTGCTCAATCAAATATTTGCCAGGAGCAGCTGATAATATCATAAACGCACCTATAACGTTCTACAGATGAGAGATAACAACTTAAATGGTATTTTAATTTTCATGATTGACACGCTGATTTCCACCAGAGACACACGCTTACTGAATTAGCTGCAGCCTTCTGTATGAGCACCTGAGCACCAAAAGTAGCTGAATAACTAAATACATTTTGCAACACAGCTAGCTAGGACAAATACCTAAAAATGACAGAATAAATACTTGCCATTTCAAATTAACATATAGTAATTCTTTTACATAAGTAGATTTTTATAACAGAACTTGATGCCAGTTAAGCTTTATTTGTCAAACTGATAGATGATACTTGCTGAAGTAAACGTTACTTTTCCCACAGAGGTCTGCATTTTAAGTACTCTTTGTCCCGTACAATGTCATCCAAGTCCCAGTTGTTTTCATTGCATATTTATAGTCTCAATGAAATGCATTTTCAAATACTCTTTCTAAACTGTTTTTCTATTTGTTACCCAAAACAGGAGCTCTTAAAGATGCTGTTGTACTATTTAATGCAAAACCCAATGACTGTTTTTCTAGGACACCCTTCTAATCCCTTCCTTACTGTCTCAAAGACTATCCTCAGACCAACTAATTCCTAGAGTAGGAATTGTCAGAGTATTTTGCATACCCTAATATACATCTTTACACAGAATTTTCACTTTTCAAACTTTTCAATACTATTTTTCCTCATTTCAGTTATATGTGCAATATTTTATTAAATGGGAAATTATGTCTTTTTCAACAACAACAAAAAAATCAACAAAAAAACTCTAATTCTTGCCTGCATCTGATGAAACATTGACTAGAGTATCACCTAGATACTAATTGACTAGAATTACACCTGAAATGTTAACATGCCTAGCATTTATTTTTCTTGTACTGCTACTAATACAGCTGCAGGTACATTTTCTACTACTTGTGACCAAAGAATGTGAAAAAGTATAACAGAAGTTCCTGACACTGCAAGATTGGCCTACCACTTCAAATGTAAGAAACTATGCCACCATCAAAAGTAGCATGGCAATTTGATGTGTTTTTTATTTACCTTCAGGTTAATATATGTAGCACGTTTGAAATCTTTCTCCCCACTCCATAACTAACCCTGAGCTGCTTCAGGAGGCAGGGGAACCCATACTAAGTGGTAAATGTGTTACAGAGGAGCATTAAGGTGCATGGAGCCCTCCACCCTACCTGTTTCTGAAGCCCGTTTTGTCCTGGCTCCTCCCTGGCAATCACTCAGTTTTCCAAGAACAGAAGCCAGAAAGCACAGCAGGAGAGGGCAGCAGAGGCTGCTGAAAGCCATGGCATTGCCCAGCAAAAGTAAAGCCAAATATCACACCTATTAACAAACAGCTGCACTTCTCAGTGTATAGATGGTGGAAACAGCATGAAGGGTACAAACACGGACAGAGAGTACACAGCCTGATTTCATATCATTTAGCTCACAGGTCTTCAGGAAAAGAATGCCTACACAGAAAGAAACTCATAGAACGGTGTAAAAACATGCATTGAATAAAAACTTATGCCTCAATATAACATGTATATTTGGCCTTTTCATTCACTACTCAATTATATATCATATATCACATCAAACATTTCCTGCTACTCTGATTTGCTTTTTCATGTTTTTCCCCCTCTAAAGAAGAAAAAATAGCAATCACAAAAAAAAACTAGAACAAATCCAAACAAGTAACAATGCCAATAAACATTGTGCAGTTCTCTTAACACTGACTGTGTTATTAGCGCTGATTTCCCACTGTTCCAGAAACAACTTCCTCTAGCCAACTAACCAGAGCACTATGAATCATATAAAATGAAGTAGGATAAATGAAAATCTCAACTTATTGTGAATTACCTGGATGTAAACTGCCGTGAACTAATATTTACCATATTTTTTTCTACCAAGAATCAAATATGTTTGTAAACAGCCACAGGTGCCAAACTACTCTGACATAATATTTAACAGTTACTTTGGGGGTTTATCAACTGGATCAACATATTCCAAAAATTCTGCTTTCACAGAGATATCAAGTGTTGCTGTTAGTGCTACCTAAGATGCACTCATTGCTGTTATATGGCAGGAACATACTACTTCAAGACAAAATATTACAGTTTGAAGATCAGAAGCTGGCTATTTAAGATAACCTAGAATATATTGAAAAAATCAAAACATATCTGTAATTAAAATCCAACTCAGGTGAAAACTGATTGTACGATACGAAGCAAAATTTAGAAGCAACGCAAAATTTAACTCCTAAACACACACAATATACCTCCACAGTGTAGATGACTTCTAAGCACTAACAGTCCATCTTTTCCTTAACATTACCTAGGAACTAATATCTACATTCTCAGCTAATTTTACATTAAAATTTTTATTTTAATACCTTGAAATTACCTGTGTAGATGTTTGGAATTGTAAATAAAACACTTTTTATATCCAATCTTACTTGTACACTTTTATGCATAGGGCAGATTCTTATAAAAAAAAAAAAAAAGGATTGGCAAATTATGCTAAAGGAATAGAAAAGAAAATGCAACGACTATCTAAGGCAGTAAGCTTGAATTCAAGCTGTCCTTTCAGAAGATGACATAAAATGAGACGGAGAGGGAGAAAGGAGTAGAGAGGAAGAACAGGATCAGTAAGTTAATGAAACCAAATGGAATATATGTAGGAATGTTGCATTTGTGATGCAAATTTGATATAACAATACACTCCTCAATCAGCTTCTTTCAAATGTGTTTTGTGATTCATTGTTAAAGAAATAATTCAAATGATTCATTAACAAAAGAATGAATGATCTAATATGGTTGTGCGTTAGACAACGTACAATCTAGAAGAAGGCTGCCACAGGTTTAAAAGTAAACTTTACCTTAACAAGTGAAGCATTTTTTTCCATTTTGGTTCGAAAAATAAATAAATAAAAATGGACCTACCTCTGAATAATTTTAAATTTCAAGTAAAACTTTCATAAAATCACACCCATATCACTCTCCTGTTAGT